>NW_007259936.1:546675-589367 GCF_000164805.1 Carlito syrichta | reverse complement strand
TTCCTTATAAATTTTACTGCCATGTATGCTCACTGGTCACTAATCACACGCCAATATTATAGGTATAACTGATATCCTATGTCAGAGGCGATCTTCCAGATGGGCCTTTACAGGCCTCAGCCATGTAGCTATAGATGTTGGCTCCCAACACTTCTACCTTTTTGTTTTTAAAAGTAATAATGCTTATTATCAGTAAATATAAAAATAGAAAAAACATTTTTTAAAACATATTGTTTATTTTAAAATTGTGGGGAACAATTAAGGGTTAGATATACAAATATGCATCGTTCAGGCACCCTTGTTGATAAGGGGTGTCCTCTCATCCCCATTGGCTACCATTGATCCCACCACCCTTCCCCTCCCTGCCCACCCATAGTTTCCCAACACTGTCAATCTTTTTCTTATAGTATGATGATAGATGTTCAAGGTCCCCTTATGATGAGAACATGTGATACTCAGATCTTTGTTTCTGTGAGAGATCACTCAGTATTATAAACTCCACCAGGTTGCTGTGAAATTCATGATTTTGTTCTTTTTTATGGCTGCGCAGTATTCCATCGTGTATATGTATCACATTTTTTAAATCTTTTGATGGACAGCATGGTTGGTTCTAACACCTGAAATGCACAAGCCATAAAAGATAAGATAGACAAGTGGACCTCATTAAACTGACAAGCTTCTACAAAGCCAAAGAAACCATCAAGAGAGCAGGGAGACAGCCCACAGACTGGGAGAAAGTATTTGCCAACTCCATGTCTGACAAAGGCCTAACATCTAGGATCTACAAGTAACTCAAACGTGCTGAAAAGAAAAAAACAAACAACCTCATTATAAAGTGGGCAAAAGATATGAACAAACATTTCTCAAAAGAAGGCATCCGAGCGACCAACAGATACATGAAGAAATGTCCAACCTCACTAATCATCAAGGAGATGCAAATTAAAACTACACTGAGATACCACCTAACTCCAGTCAGAATGGCCATTATCAATAACCAAAAAATAACAGATGCTGGAGCGGATGTGGTGAAAAAGGAACACTTCTATACTGTTGGTGGGAGTGTAAACTAGTGCAACCTCTGTGGAAAGCAGTGTAGCGATTCCTAAATGCTCTAAATATTGACCTCCCATATGACCCCGCAATCCCCCTACTGGGAATATACCCTGAAGAACTCAAATCACTCTATAAAAAAGATACCTGCACACGTATGTTTGTCGCAGCATTGTTCACAATAGAAAAAACATTAAAAAAATGACGCCCCATCCCAAGAATTTTCCCATTTTGAAATATCACTTTTCAATATTTTTAACACATATATTTATTGAGCCTTTAATTTGTAATTATTGAAATTTATGTTCATGTTATTTAAATAAGTCTTAATTCCATAAGATAATTACTGACTCTTCTCTGCATTCCTCAATTCAAAAGAAAGTACTGTTAAAACAGTTAATTATTTACTACATTTTTCTATGCAGGTATACAATCCTATATATAAATTCACACAAATGCATATAAGTAAATAATTTTGTTTATAAAAATATGAAAATTTAAATCTGTATAGTAATTGCTATACAAATTAATTCATTTTTAACTTATATTGTTATAAAATTACATGAGCATTTTCACATTACTATAGAGCATTGATAGTTATCACTTTCAATGATTATACTAATATTAACATTCTATTGAAACAAAATGCAAACATTTAATTAATATTCACATATTGTTATGTATTTAGATTATTTGAATTTTATGCATATAAGTTATAATTTAACAAACAGCTCTTGGGCATATATTTATTTTTCTACATTTGAAGTTATATCTCTAAGAAAACATATTTTCAAAAGTGAAATTAATGAAAGAAAGCTCTTATTCTTTAGTGTAAAGTTGCTTTTCAAGTGCATTACACTATTTGTATACCAGCACAAAAATGTGCCAGAGTTATTGAAGCGTAATAATTGAAAATTATAAATACATAGATGACAATGTTATTCATAATTTAGATGAAAGAAATAGGCAAGAAAACTTGTTAAAAATTGATTGTAGTAAATAAAGCAAGAAATTATATGAAAACCTAAAAATGTAGTAATGCTAAAATTATTTATTTACCTACTTATTTATTTTTAACTACTCTGGTCTAAGAATTATTCTAAGCACTTTAAGTACTTTCTTCAGAAGATATTCTGAAGGTATGCACATATATATACCTTCTTAATATATACATATACATATATTTATTAAGAAGGTATACATACACATATATATGACATATAAACTTGAAATATTTAGAACAGTGGGGAAAATGTGGCGGCAAAGATGACTCTTCATTTTCTGGTTTAGTGACTAAGTGAATATTAATATTATTTTCTTCCCTTTTTTGCTTGCTCTATTTCTGCAACATTTCCCTTCTTATTTTATCATCTCTAGCACCATCTCAACTGGATAACCCTCACTCATCTTTTGGGACTAAGATAGTTGTCTATCCATCTAGAATTCTCCATGACCTAATCAGATTGAATGCAATGTTTCTTGTTGGTGCTTTCTTATTCCTTAAGCAGACAGAGGAGCGGTATCTTTTATTTATATATTAAATTCTCATTACTAAATTCTTCTGTTGGTAATGCAACTTCCATATTTCTATACTTACGAAGGAAAAGAGTTGCACATTAGGGAAGAGTTGCAAACATAAGAAGACTTGACCATCTTGACATTCGTAGACTTCAGTCATTTCCTTAGAAACATTTTTCCTTCAACCATCTTTTCTATGCTAAGGTCCAGTGTAGAATAGCATTTTGTCATCCTGGCATGCACTTGCTCTTTATTTTCTCTTTCTCAACTAACAAGTATCAGTTATTTTGTCCTTTCATTAGGTCAGATAATAAGACTATGTGAATTTTTTTCACATCATGCAAGGATATAAATGCTGTATAAGTTTCATTTTGTATTGATTTGTAAACGACTTGCCATGGAGTTGACTCAAGAAGCACAATTACTGCTGGTTCACTACATTTAAAAGAATTCTAACACTTTAGAATTATTTTAGGAAATAGACTGTAATGTATATTTTTGACATTTAATGCAGCAAAATTTGTAAATTAAATTGTCATCAATTTAGTTCTATCTAAAATATTATTTTTCTGAAAGAAATCTTTATTCTTCATAGTTAGAAAACAAAGAATCTATTATTTATACCACTTAGTTAGTTATACATAAGGTTTCATAAGTATAATAGTAAATGAGTATATTGTATGTGGGTAGTGCTCTTAAGTGCTTCCCCACAATGTTTTCTCTTTGGTAAAGTTGTTTCACTTTTTCATGATAACAATCTGAAATTATTAGAAAAATATATTTTCTGAAAATGATTTAGTTTTCATGATAATATGTGCACAGAGTATATACTTGTATCTTTGTCATTATCTTATTTTGATATTCAGACAATATCCTATTTTAAGTCATCAATTCTAGACATAAAAATATGCTAATTCATATTCCATTGGGAAATATAAAAATGAAAATGTAAAAATTCTCTTAAAGGCCCACATTTTTCTAGCTTCTATGTCCTTTTTTTAAAATAAATTTCATCTTTCTTTATTAATATTCCATATAACTATAATTAACAATATTGTTTTTTCTTTGTTTTTAAGTAAGAATTATTTACACGAGTTTTCAAATCTAGGCACACCGAAAAAAAAAATACACTTGTTCCATAAAATTTTCTTACAATATATTCAGCATGTAGTTCAACAATGTATCCTCTATGAATTCCTTCCCAAATTATTTAGCCAAAATTGATCTCTAACTATTCTTAATCTTTTTTTCCTTCTTTTTTTGAGTTGGAGTCTCACTCTGTCGCCCAGACTGGAGTGCCGTGGCTGCTCCTGGCCACCGCAGCCTCCACCTGCTGGGCTCCGGAGATCCTTCCACCTTAGCCTTCCAAGTAGCTGGAACAACAGGCACACGCTACCACACCTGGCTAATTTTTTTGATTTATTGTAGAGATGTGGTCTCGCCAAGTTGCCCAGGCAGGTCTCGAACCCGCAGGCTCAGGCAATCCAATCACCTCAGCCTCCCAAGCTGCGGGATTACAAGCTGAGCCACCGAGTCTGGCTTATTCTTAATTTTTACCATTCTTATAAATATTTCTTGGGAAATTTGCTACTTGATTATATGCTGCATTATATTATTTTCTAGCTTTTTTTTTTCCTTTTTCCTTTGTATCATCTATAAAAAGTATATGTAAAGGATATGTAAATTTTCTGTAAAAGGGCCAGAGTGTAGATGTCTTTTGGGGTCATATAGTTTTGTTGCCACCATTCTACTCTTATAGTATATGTGAAATCAGTCATAGATAATATGTAAGTGAATAGGCATAGCTGTGTTTTAATAACACTTTGTTTAGAAAAACAGACAGTAGGTTGAATTTGGACAGTTGTCCATATATTTTAGACCTCTGGTCTATTCTATAGCAAAGACTAGTAATGAGAATATCTATAGTGCCTAGAAAGGTAGTATTAATGCAGCAAGGCAGATGGATTATTTTGACAGATTCATGTGTTTTGCATATGAAAGAGGTAGAACTTCTATAAGAAGAGTACGTGCTTTCCTGATTTTCATAAATAGATGTGTTAGTTCATTCTGCATTGCTATAAAGGAATACCTGGGACTGGGTAATTTATAAAGAAAATAGGTTTATTTGGCTCACAGTTCTACAGGCTGTACAAGAAACATGACACCAGTTTTTGTTTTGGGTGAGGACTTCAGAAATTTTTCAGTCAGAGGGGCAAAGGGGAGCCGATATGTCACATGGCCAGAGAAGGAACAAGAGAAGTTGAAGGGTGCCATACTTTTTTAAACAACCAGTTCTTGTGTGAGCTAATAGAATGAGAACTCACTCATTACTGTGGAAGGCATCAAACCATTCATGAGGGATACACCCCCATAACCCAAACACCTTCCACTAAACCCCACCTCCAATACTGGGAGTCACATTTCAACCCAAAATTGGGAGAGAGAAATATTCAAACTACATCCACAGATTTCTATCAACTTTCCTGATGTCTGAGAAAAAGAGTTGGACATAAGAAATATTTAATTATTTTTTTGCTTTAGTGTAAAAATAAAAACAACATTACAATTGACACTATGCTTTGGTGTAAGCAGAACAGCAGGGAGTAGTGAAGATTGTGGCAACGGGCATAACGCCATGTGGGAGAAAGGCATGATGTTGTCAGATATTCCAGTTATTCAAATTATGAAAAAGTTTACATTGGAAATTTCCCAAATTTTAAATGTTTGTAAATAATTTTAAAAATTAAGAAGGTATGGTTTGTATAGAACATGTCTATAGGTTAAAATGAAACCAACTATTCACAACAGTGGTTTGAGAGCACACAGCATATAAATGGTATTTGAGGAATAAATGCCAATTTTCTACACTTTGACCTGATATTGGGGGTTATGCTTTTTAGATGACTGAATATAAAGCATGTTGATTTTTAAAAGACTAGCGTGGTTGAGCATGGTGGTTCATGCCTGTAGTCTCGGCACTTTGGGAGGCTAAGACAGCAGGATTTTTGAGGTCAGAAGTTTGAGACTAGTCTCTGCAAAAAAACAGACAAACAAACAAAAAACAATGGGGCATTGTGATGTGGACCTATAGTTCTAGCTACTAGGGAGGCTGAGGCAGGAGGATTGCTTGAATCCAGGAGTTCAAGGTTGCAGTGAGTTTTGATGGTGACACTGCACTGCATCATAAGTGACAGAGCAAGACTCTGTTTCTAAAAAGCAAAAAAGAAAAGAAAAGATAAAGGACTGGAGATATCAAGTGTCTCATTTTCTCTTATAGTCACCTACTAGACCATCAGTTGATGTCAGGCACTAAAATATATCTAAAGGATTTCTTTGATTAGAACATACATTATATAGCTATTGTCACTATAGGTGGTCTTTGCCATGGTTTTATTTGGTAGTTCCCTTACTTGTTCATTCTTTACACATATTAGCTATTTGAGAAGATAAGGTTTAGTTGATAAATGTAAGTGATATTTATTTTAAAAATGGAATAAACTAGCTCTATTCTTAACAAAGTGTGATTAATAACGAATGTTAGCTTAGTCATAGGATGGTGCTAGATATTTAAGGCTTGAGTACAATTCAGTTTAATTGAAGAGTATATTATCTAATTCCAACATTCTCATTTTTTTGAAGAGGGAATGGATAGGGGTTATCTTGACTTGTACATTAGATGAGAAATAGAATGATGAGAGATCTTTTGGACATAATGAAAATGAGAGGAGTCCTTATCTTGGATAACAGAATGTCCTGAGGTTAGAAACTTATGTTTAAAGCTTAAGAATATGAAAAGGCAGAAAGCAAAATATAGAAGAGACAAGAAGATTATATTGAAATGGAGATCTGTAGACTGGGGAGTAAAGGAAGACAATAAAGTGGGATCATACAATTATTAAAAAATCAGGATCAAGTAGCAGGTAAACCGTGAGTGAGGCTAAAACTCAAATGAACCTAAACTTTGCATAGACAACACATACAGGTCTATTAACTAATGGATAAAGGTAGGCATAAAAATTTATTTTTAAAGGTAAAAGTCGTTCACTATGAGGCTTAGGATGTTTGTGGCACAGATTTGAGAATGGTTGCTTCTCATCATGGATCCTTAAAATATTAATGGAAAGAAATGAACCATGCCTGAAGCCAAGACACTAGTAGCTGAGTGTAATGAGGAACTCATCAGGAATCAGTCCACACTGGGAAAAATCTTAGAAATTCAATAAAAATATTTGTAAGCAAAACAGCAACACCACTGTAACTGAGCAATGATCAGATGCTAGCGAAGTTGGGGGCGAGCTGGATTGATGGTGGCAATGTTACAGCTCAAGTAGATCTGTGGTCAAGGTAGACAAGGTACATCCATATTTTACTCTAGGACTGTAATCCTCTTAAGAAATACAAATTCTGTTCTTATTTTTCGTCATTGTAAAGATTAAGTATAACTTGATCCAGGGCAGATTTGGCACAGCTTTTGAATGAGTTCCTTGTTTCATATCCTCGGTAGTAACATCACTGGATGAGTTCTCAACTGTGTTGCAGGTGGAATGTGTAACCATTTCAGGCTGAAGTTGGATACTGCTATTTCTAGTTTAGAAGTCTTTGGATGGTTTAATAATTTGTGTTGAGTGAATATATAACACAATGAAATCCTCTGGTAGTCTTTTTATACATTGTATTCTTACACACAGGTTTTTAAGTAGATTTTATTTTCTGCTTTTCTTTTTTGCTTTTAGCAGTGCCTATAGCTATGGTTCAAATACAACAGGAACGTTTCTTTGACCACATATATTCACAAGCACAGTTAGTGATGAATGACAGATTTGGAAGAACAGCTTATTTTTTTTTTAATAAATGCCCACTAAAGGCAAATGATCTAAAAATTCAACATGATTTAAGGTAAATTTGTCAAAGCTATATTTTGGAAGTGCCCGCAGAGTTAAATGAGAAGCTCTAAACACTACAATAATCCACTTAATATGTCATATAGATGCTAACACATAAGTTAAAGTCCTATTAAACTATAAAGTATACATGTTAAATCACAAAGAAAGCATACAATTCCATCTTAGATTGATTACATAATCTCCTAGCCAAAGACAGAGGTATGTGAGATCCAGGTTCTGATTTAAAAAATCTCCCCATGTTTAGTATTTTTGGGAGTTATTCAACTTTCATCATTCCCCAGTTGACATCTAATCACACTGGCCTGCCTTAATCAAGAATGCTGCTAGGTTGGTTTCACCCGAATCCCCCAAAGAGCATTAATGTTTGCGTTTAGGAATTTTCCATCCACCGACCTCACAACCCCCTCAGTTTCCCCACCCATACATTGGCTATAAATTTTCACTTGTCCGTGTTATATTTGGAGTTGAGCCCAATCTCTCCCCCAATTGCAAAAATGTCATTGCAGTAGTCCCTGTACTTACAGCAGTGATGCTGAATAAAGTATGTCTTACCATGCTTTAACAAGTATCATTGAATATGTTTTTTTAAGACACCCACAAGATTAACAAGGAGAGTCATATTGTAAATTATCTTGAAATTCTGAAAATAAATAATCTACAGAAGATCTGTGCATGGTCAGAAATTCTTTATCCAGGTGTTGTAAATTGGTTTGGAATCATCCTAAGTATATTATGAACAGACCATTTCATTTTTTATTTTCCCTACCTACATGATGTAATCAGAATATAAATTACCAACAATGAAAAGAAAGCCAATTTATTGTGTATTATAGAGGTAGAGAAATGACAGTGTATCAGTAATCATCCATCTCCCTGTTCTTTCACCTCTTGTCCAACTAGGAAATTTCTTAGAAAGGAATTTTTTTCTTTTTCTTTTCCATAGGACCCTTGTGATTTGGAAGACATAAATCTTGAGCACCTCATTGTTTGACTTGTTCTCACAGAAAAAATTGTCCGGGTTAAACCCTGTATTAAAGCATCCTTTCAGATTCAAGATTTTCCATGGGGATTCCAGATATTCTTAAGAGGTAATAACCCACTTCTGTCTCATCTAGTGGAGATAAATCTTTGCTGATCGTTCTTTTTGAGGTTGTAACATTAAAAGTGGTCTTTTTATTCAGTGGGTAATTTCTCTTAAAGTTCAGTTGGAACAGTTCAACTGCTATTTTACTTTGGAAAACATTTGTATGGAGAGAGTTTCCAGATTTAACAAAAGTACAAGATGCCCAGTTAAATTTAAATTATTCATAATTGCCTATGCATGTGCTAATTAAGATAAAATTAAAATATTCCATGAGCCACATTTTTACTAAAAATTATTAATGTGAAATCAGTTGTGTCTCTAAATTGCATAACTGCCTCTTTGTATTTGTCTGATGATTTATTTGACTCTTTTTTACAGTTTTTTATTTTTAAAAATTTGCTGCCCAGCACAGTGGTTCACACCTGCAATCCCAGTACTTTGGGGGGCAGAGGTGAGAGGATTGCCTGAGCCCTGGGCTTCGAGACTAGCCTGGGCAAGTTGGCGAGACCTCAACTCTACAATAAATTTTAAAAGTCAGCCATGCATGTTGGTGCATGCCTGTGGTTCCAGCTACTTGGAAGGCTGAGGCAGGAGGGTTTCCTGAGCCCAGGAGGTTGAGGCTGCAGTGGCCGAGTGGGTGACAGAGTGAGACACTGACTCAAAAAAAAATCACTTATAAAATTTTATGAAGTTACATTATGTGCTTTATTTACATTGTAACTTAGTTTTTGCAGTGGTAATATTTCATTTTTAAAATTCTGTGCCTATTGAATATTTATCAATGAGAAAGCACATTCAACATTAGCATTGTGAGCCAATATACAGAACATGTCCTGGTATTAAGTTAACAATTCTGAGAATTGCTCTAAAAATTTGATTTACTGACACATATAATACGATCTTTTTTTTTTTTTTGAGTTGGAGTCTCACTCTGTCGCCCAGACTGGAGTGCAGTGGCTGCTCCCGGCCACTGCAACCTCGACCTGCTGGGCTCTGGCGATCCTTCCGCCTCAGCCTTCCAAGTAGGTGAAATTACAGGCACGCGCTACCATGCCGGGCTGATTTTTTGATTTATTGTAGAGATGAGGTCTCGCTGCCCAGGCAGGTCTCGAACCCTCGGGCTCAGGCAATCCACTCACCTCAGTCTTCCAAAGGAGCGGCATTACAGGCTGAGCCACCGAGCCCGGCAATACCATCTTTTATAATATAATTTATTTTTTATTCTTGGAGATTGTAGAGTATCTCTTGATCAATGACGTCATTAAGTGATGTCTACCATGAGAAAAAAGACCATTGTCATCAATTTTTATTACTAGCTTCTTTCACATTACACGTTACTAAACACTTTTTCTTCTAACATGTGATCGGAGGAATCATTATGTGTAGGTACAATATAACTTCAATTTTTCAAATAAGCTCAGGTGTTTCTTAAACTGTATTTGTTAAGAAAGCAAAGGGATTTATAAAGCAAGAATATTGAAAAGTACTGAATGGCAGCAAAATAACAAAAATACTTTAATCACTTAATTTAAATGGTAAAATTACTGAAGGAAGAGAATAATTTTATGGGAATAATGTCAATGTAAAAAAAAAAAGACATCAGGTGCTCTTTGAGCAACATTATGCAAAATTTGGATGAGACAGCTCACACCTACCATAGAATTAATAATGTTTTGCTTTAACTGTCAATAAATGTGACTGCATACTTATATAAACATACACCAAAATTTTTGTTATCCTTATTAAAAATACAGATGTTCTCATTAACTACTTATTTAATATGAAAGTCCCTAGAAATATTTGCTATTGTTTCTGAAGTCCCATCTCAATAAGAATTTACTCACTGTAGCTTTACAAGGAGGTCTATTTCAAAAGAATACATAGTGCACTAGCCAAAGAAATAATTGCTTATGACTTTTATTACTTGCATTTTTGGTTGTGCCAGAAAAAGTGAGACATTTAGATCTTTGATAATATCTGTAATGGTAAATGGAGCTATTACACTTTTTCACTTCAGTAGCTTCCTAGAATTTGAAAGCTTGCTTGCAATTTTAGAATGATAACACATCCAAACAGTTGGGCCAGAAGCCAGATAATAATACTAAGAGGTGCTAAAAAAAAAAAGTGTATGCACATTTTAAACAATGTTATCTATGTATTACTTTTAGTTTGCCATAATCAGAAGTGTCTGACTGGATGCTGACGGTAACCTCTTTGAGCACCTCTTGTAATTGTAGAAGTCAAATGTGACGTGTCTTCATCTTTTGTTATCAGTATACATTGAGTATTACAATTTTAATAAAGTTTTTTTCCTTTCTCAAAATGTGTATACATTTTTTGGCACCTTCTGTATATAGTGCAGAAAATTGTTATAAGCTTTTTGTGCGGTTATTTTGTCTTCTTCATCTGAATTACTCCATCACAAATTTTATTTTTGACTAAGAAGTCAAAAAGATGACTGAACAGAAGATTCTCTGTTCATATCCAACACCCCCTTCTCCCCACAGCAATAATTTTGCATCCATTCATGGAAAAAAGTACCTTTGTGGGAGTTTGAAGATTCAGATAGAAGGCTGGGAAACTGGTGGAGTTCAAGACCCAGGAGGACTGTTTTGAGAAGACGTGTGCACAGGTGGCAAGATCATCAACCATGGTTTTAGCTCTAGACACTGAAATGGACTCATCCCCCAAAATGCCCCATCCCCCTGTGGACATAACTAAAGCCACGTATTTCCTTGATCTTGCTACCAGAACTATCTACCAAGAAAATTGGGAGGAATCACACTCACTTGTGCCTCAGGTACAAGGACTGCTGATCTAAGTACTAAATGTCCCTGAAAAGACCCTTAAACTCCTGTTAGGAGGGAGACACTTTTATTTGAGTCCCTGAGGTAGACTTGCTGATCTTGGCCACCAGAAGTTCCCCAAGTGGTCTTACATATGGTTCCAGTCTCTATTAGACATGGTCATAGCTTGTGCATAAATGATCCAAGAGACACGCTTGTCCATGCCACAGAAAACAGGCATGCAGACCTTGGTCTCAGCTGTCTACCCTGAAGCAGCCATGTGACTTTGTTCCATCCCCTCTCAGCCATGGTTGAGGGCAAGAACTGCCTAACCACAGACTCACCCAGTGACTCAGCAGTGATCCTCACAGGGGTCTGGAGGAAGCTACATCCATCTGCATACCTGGTAATAGGCCTGTGGTCTGTGGATCCTGAAGTGGACTCTCATCCCAGAAGCAGTTCTACTTACCAAGGTCCTGGAGGCAATCCAGTTCACTCAGGGACAAGAAAAAATTCATT
Organism: Carlito syrichta; assembly: GCF_000164805.1. Classification (NCBI taxonomy): domain Eukaryota; kingdom Metazoa; phylum Chordata; class Mammalia; order Primates; family Tarsiidae; genus Carlito; species Carlito syrichta. The sequence continues at coordinate 577,506 of NW_007259936.1, read as the reverse complement.
CTCTCTTGAACCCCTGACAACAGGCCTGACAACTGCAGACCTTACTACTGACCCAGCAGTAGGCATGTGACCTAGTTCCAACCCTACTCAGTCATAATACCAAGGCAATTTTATTATTTTGGAGACATAACAAAAGAAGGTCTTTATCTACAAAAAGCACTTTGAAAATATTGGAAGAGGTGTTTTCTACTTCAAATGCACAGACATCGATGCAAATCTACATAGGTAACAAAGCATTATTTTAGTTTAGCCAATAAGAGGAACAGCAACAACAACAACAAAGAATTAAAACAAAGAATAAAAAGGGACCCAACATGAAGCATTTTAATATACAAATTATTGGAGTCTTAGCAGAGAAAGGGGTAAAAATGTTATTTAAAGCAATATTATCTAAAATCTTCCCAAAATTGGGGAGAAATATGAAAACCTAGATCCACAAAGTTCAAAAGCATGCTAAGCATAATAAACTAAAAAGAGAATACTCTGAAGCACATTATATCCAAACTGTCAAAATAAATAATCTTGAAAGTAGCAAGAGGGAAGAGATTGCTCACATTCAAGGGAAACTCCATGAGGCTATAAGCAGACTTCTTAATAGAAACCTTGCAAACCAGGAAGGAATCAGATGATCCAAAGTATTGAAAGACAAAAAAAAAAAAAGCAAAAAACCTGCCATCCAAGAATATTATACATGACAAAGCTGTCCTTCAAAAATAAAGGGATAGAGATATTCTTAGACAAATATAATCTGAAGAAGTTCACTACCAAGACATCTGCATTACAAAAATGCTAAAAGGAGTTATTTGAGTTGAAATAAAAGAATGCATATGTACAAATAAAACTCATTAGCAAAGTTGAATATATACTCAAATTCAGATTACTACTGCAATGGCAGTATATTTAACACTAGTATACAAGATAAAAGAAAAATGTATTAAAATAAATATAGCTGTAATAATTTGTTAATAGGTACACAATATAAAATAACACAAATTGTGATATCAATAGTATAAAATGTGGGAGAGGAGTAAACGTAGATTTTTTGGCAGGTGATTGAAGTTGTTAGCAGCTTGAAATAGAATGCTAAATGTTTTTTGTTGTTGTTGTTGAGTTGGAGTCTCACTCTGTCACCCAGACTGGCGTGCAGTGGCTGCTCCCGGCCACCACAGCCTCGACCTGCTGGGCCCCGGCGATCCTTCCGCCTCAGCCTTCCAAGTAGTCGGAATTACAGTCACGCACTACCATGCCTGGCTAATTTTTTGATTTTATTGTAGAAATGAGGTCTCGCCTGCCCAGGCGGGTCTCGAACCTGTGGGCTCAGGCAATCCACTCACCTCAGCCTCCCAAAGGCGCAGGATTACAGGCTGAGCCACCGTGCCCGGCTAGTATAAAATGTTTTATGCAAGCTCTGTGAGAAACACAAAGAAAAAAAAATCCCTCTAGTAGATGAAAGAGAAAGGACTGAAGCATAACACTATAAAAATCAACATATAATATGGAAAGATAGCAAGATAGGAAGAAAGAAACAAAGAAACCACAAAGCAGTCAGAAAACAATTAACACAATTGCAATCATAAATCTTTATTCATCAATAATCACTTTAAATATAAATGGATTCTCTTCCAGGGAGGGGATGCTGTGTAAAGGCATTCAGAGTGGTCCAGCGTTTGACATACTGTTCTAGACTTTCCTACAATACAGCCTCTAACAAAACTAGGCTGTCCTGAATGCCTGGTAATAGCATTGTTTTCCTATATACCAAGAAGTTTGGGAGAGCACCAAAGTCTGCATATGGTGTGTGCCCAGGCAGACTTCAAGGGGTTCATGCTGTGAGACCTAAAGTTCTTATGAGGTTGTCCAAAACAAAAAACATGTCACCCGGGGCTATGGTGGTTACATGTGTGCAAAATGTGTTTGTGACAGGATCAAGCATGCTATTCTTATCAAGGAGCAGAAAATCGTCATCAAAATGTTGAAGGCACAAGCACAGAGTCAGAAAGCAAAATAAAGAAATGAAGCTTTTTTCTGTAGTAAAAATTAAAAGCCTTAAATATATATGGATTAAATTCTCCAGTCAAAATACACAGTGTGGCTTAATAAATAATAATGACAACAACAACAATAAGATTCAACAATATACTGCCTATAAAGGACTCTTTTTAACTTTGAGGACACATACAGGCTGAGTGTTAAGGGATGGAAAAAGATATTCTGTCCAAATAGTAAACAAAAGAGTGCACCAGAGGTGGTAATACTTACATCAGAAAAAATAGATATTCAGTCAAAATTTGACAGAAAGGTGATAATTTTATAATAAAGAAATCAATTCATCAGGAGGAGGATATAACAATTGTAAATATATATGCACCTAACATTATAGCACCTAAATACATAAACCAGATATTAACAGAACAAATGAAGAAATGGACAACAATACAGTAATACTATGGGGCTTCAATATTCCACATTGAAGAATGGATACATTATCCAGACCAAAAAGAAAAAAAAATGAATAAAGAAAAGACTGAATTGAACAATACTATAGCCCAAAGAACCTAACAGACATGATAAAATTTTATAAGAAAACTGAAATCATTTTAAGTATTTTGTTTAACTACAATGGTATTAAAACTAGTAATAGGAGAAATTTTGGAATATATATATTATATATATATATATATGATAACATTTGAAAGCCTTTTTCTAGCTGATTTGTAATATACAATATTTTATTATTATTTATAGTTAGCCTATTGCGCAATAGATCACCAGAATTTATTTCTCCTAATTGCAACTTTACACATGTTGACCCCCCGTCTTTTCATTCTCTCCTCCTAGTCTCTGGTAACCAACTCACTTCTTCTATAATATCAACCTTATTTTTACTATTTTTTTTAAGATTTCACATGAGTGATATCATGTGGTATTTGTCTTTATGTGTCTGGCTTATTTCACTTAACATGATGTCCTCCAGGTTTATCCATGTTGTTGCAAATAATAGGATTTCATTCTTTTTTTTATGACTGTATATATTAATATGGCTATATCTATATTACTACATATGATATATTATACATAATATATATGCGATAATATATATTTCACATTTTTTAGCCACTCCTCCAATGTTGATTCCATACCTTGGCTATTGAAAATAGAACTGCAGTAAACATGGGATTACAACATCTCTTTGACACACTGATTTTATTTCCTTTAGATATATATCCAGCAGTGGAGTTGCTGGGTCATATAGTATCTTTATTTTTAATTTTTTGAGAAATCTTCTTACTGTTTTATATAATCACTGTACTAGTTTACAACCCCACAGAAAGTGTATGTGTTCCTTTCTCTCCACATTTTAGCCAACACCTATTTTCTTTTGTCTTCTTGTTAATAGTCATTCAAACTGGAGTGAAGTGGTATCTCATTGTGGTTTTGATTTGCGTTACTGATGCTGACTTTTTTTCCACATATCTGGTGGTCATTAGTATGTCTTATATTGAGAGGTGTCTATTAAAGTTTTTTGCCTATTTTTAAACCAGGTTGTTTTTTTGATTCTGAGTTATTTAGGTTTCTTATATATTCTGAATATTAATCCCCTGACAGATTTATAGTTTGCTAATATTTTCTCCCATTGTCTAGGTTGTCTCTTCAGTCTGTTAATCAATTCCTTTGCAAAAGTTTTTTAATTTGATGCAATCTTGTCTATTTTTGCTTTTATTGCCTGTGCTTTTGAAGTTTCACTTTAAAAAAAGTCTCACCTAGCCCAGTGTTGTGAAGCATTGCCCCTATGTTTTTTTCTAGCTTCCTAGTTCCAGGTTCTTTTTAGTGTACTAATCATATTGGTCAGACTTCACATCTCAGTTACTGAACAAAATGCAATTTTATTTCTAGCATGTGGCTTTGCAGGGGATTCATCTTTACACAGTCCCTCAGGAACTGATGTTCCTTTGGTCTAGTGGTTCCGTACTTCCCTAAGGTTTCAAAGTCCTCCGCTGGATTTTCATCATTTGACTCTTCAAAAGGCAGCAGAAAATGATAATGAATGATTGTGCATGTTTTGAAAGTCCAAGCCTGGTATGGGCACTTGAGGTTTTGATCAGGAATTCGTTGCCAGTTCCAATTTCCATAACGGTGTCTCCTGCGTTTTCTAAGATTCTTATAGTTTGAGGTTTTACGTTTCAGTCTTTGAACCATTTAGAGTTAAGTTTTGTGTATGGTGATAGGTAGGGGTCCTGTTTTAATTTTCTGCATGTGATCAGCCCGTTTTCCCAGCGCCACTTACTGAAAAGGTTCTCCTCTCCCAGTGGTTGTTGTTGGAGGCTTTGTCAAAGATAAGTTGGTTGAGAAACTGAAGCTTTGTTTCCATAATCTCTATCCTGTTCCATTGGTCTGTATGCCTGTTCTTTTACCAGTACCAGGCTGTTTTGATTACTACTGGTGGGAATGCAGACTAGTGCAATCTCTTTGGAAGACTGGTAATTTCTGAAAGAACTAGAAATTGACCTTTCATATGACCTGGCAATCCCCTTATTGGGAATATACCTGGAGGAACTCAAATCATTCTACAAAGATGATACCTGCACACACCTGTTTTTTGCAGCTGTATTCACAATAGCAAAAACATGAACCAACCATGCTGCCCATTGAAGCTGAACTGTATAAAAAAATGTGGTACATATTCACAATGGGATATTATGCAGTCATAAAGAAGGACAAACATATGGACTTTGCAGCAACTTGGATAGATTTAGAGTCTATCAAAGTCAGTGATCTATCACAGAAACAAAGAACAGAGTACCGTATGTTCTTACTCATAAGTGGGCCTTAAACAATTATCATAATACTCTAAGAAAGGGATTGGCAGTAGTGGTAAAACGCCAGGGGAGTGGGGGTGGGATTGGCAGTTGAGGGAAACTGCTAGGAGAGAGAGGGGCGCATCTCATCAACAAGGGTGCCTGCATAATGAACATTTGTATCACTAACCCCTAATTGTACACCACATCTTTAGAATTTAATAAATAAATAAATAAATTTTAAAAAAGAATACAGGGGGAAAAAAAGAAAGTTCAGACTTAGAAATGGCATTCATCATTTTTGACAAAATTCTCATGTGTGGAACATTGAGAAATGTAGTTAAACTGTAATCTGATGGGGTTAGAGAAATAGAATTTGGAGAGCACAGCCAACCTTGGGACTACAATGTGATGATTCATATAAGAGAAATGTGAGGTACTGAATAACCTGTTATGCATCATTTATTTGTGACGCATACCAGTTAATTTGCTATGTATTCTGTATAGCAGATGAGGAAATTGAAGGCATAAGTTATTTACTCAAGGTTACACATTGAGACAAAGGCATAACAAAATTCTGTATCAGGCACTATGTAACTAAATCTAAGCTTCTTGTTTCTATATGCATGTAGAGGCTTTGATTAGAATCCTTGACTAGTGTTCATTAAGAAGATATTTAAATTAATTAGGGTAACATGCTTGCCACTCATTAAAAATGTTTTCTATGTTTTTAACATTTCAAAATTAAAATTCATTTCACATTATTATTTTTGGAGGCAAATAAGACAGATTTTACAGAGCTAGTATTTTTCAGATTAACTACTATTCTAGGGCTAAAGAAATTGATTTGCATTTGTTACTTGAATAAAATTTTAGTTTTGTTAGTAAAATGACTCATTTTTCTAAACCTCATTAGCTATGTGAATGCTTAGAATCCCTTAATATTTCCTTTAAATTCTGTTTCTACTTAATTAAATAATATTTTTCTTGAGGACTCTTCTGAAAGCAGTAATACGATGCCCTAAGCCTTACAAATTAATGCATTTTAGACAAATGTTTTGTACATTTTTCTAAGTTATTAATTAAGTAAAAATTAGATTATAGATAACAGGTATATTTGATATGTAGAAGCAATAACTTCCTAAATGTCAATACTGAATATTTTATATGAATTCTCACTCTGATACTTTTAATGAATAAATTTGGAACTTGGTGAGCAAAAGCCTGTAGAAGTTATTTTCACCTTTAATTTTTCTTTCATTAACAGGATATTCCCAGGATATTTGCTCTTAGTTAACATATATTTACCAGAGTTTTTAAAAGGCACCCAGGAAAAGACCAAGAACTCAAACTTGTAGTGAGACCAATTTCATTTCTGTCAGGTTTTTTTTTTTTGATGTGTTTCTGTTGAATAAATGTTTGTCATATGAGTAGATATAAATTTACACATTAGAAATAGCATTCATTTCCAAAACCAGTTAAATTTTCATACTGACATTGTTATGGGGAAAAATATTTAATGACACTTGTTAAAGCACAGAAAACCAGATTTTATTCAGGATCATTGCAATAGGCAAAGGGATCACTGCAAAAAAGGGAATTTTGCAGTGAGAGAGAGATCAAGTTCAATTCTAAATACAGCATGGGCAAGTGGGAATTTATAGTCAAGGAACAGGAAAGATCCACATGTTAGTGGATAAAAATTACTAAGAGGAAACCTCAAGTGTAAAGAGTGTGGAAGTCAAAATAAATATGTAGAGATGAATTTCTAATTTAATATTTTACTTGAGAAGAAATAATCACAGTTGAGAGCTCACATACAGACTGGGTAGTGTTTGGTGTGTCTGAAGAGTAAAGAGAAGGTTGGGACTTTATTTTTCAAAAGAGGAAGGTTACACGTGGTCCTCAGAGAAAGTTCATTTGTATTAGTAAAGCTTTGGGGAGCTGGCAATATCCAATTGGTGGGCAACTGTGGTGGGTAAAATTAGGGTTAGAGTTTCACCATGTAATCTCAGCAGCTGTAGAATGAATCTGGTTTCAGGTTAAAAGAGACAGTATCAACCACAAGAATTGAAGAGAATTACATTTCTAACACAATGTTATGTACCCTGAGTGCTTTTTCCTTCTGGTCCCATGACTCTGAATTAGTTGGGTATGACAAGAATGACCCAGTGCAGATGATTAACTGTCACGGGGGATTTTGGCTAAACTGGTCTAACAAGATTGTTGTTGAAGACTGACCAGGGGATCAGATTTCACCTAAGGGATGATGGAGGATCAGGGAATTGATTAGATAGCAAAAATGATCAGATATAGATTAGGAGGAGTTTCTTGCTAAACTGACTTAGCAGAGTTCTTGCTAAAACTGCATTTTACAAGGAAGTACACACATGGGCCTAGGAGAAGATTTGGAAGCCTGACTAAAGTTTGGTCAAGCAAATATTATTTGTCAATATCTTACAATACTTTAAAAAATTTATACTAAATTCTTCGTGAACCTATCCAATCAGGCTAAGTTAGTTGTCTTTCATGAGTGTCATCATCCTGATTTTCAGTCCTCGGAGGATGAGCTTTCAAAATAAATTTCTTTAAGAATTTTTTCAAATGATTCCTGAAATTTTATGCCCTCCTGTAGTGCTGGAAAGAGGAGAGATCTTAGAAATTAGTGAACATGTAAACACTTCTTAACGAACACTTTTTAATAAATCTGTATGTGTAGTGGGTCACCAAAGTTAAACCATCTATTCACTGTTTTAAACAAATCTTTATGTTTAATTGACCTTTTTTTTTTTTTAAAGGTGGAGTGCTTCAAAAGGTAAACCTTAGTTACCACCATAAATTCTACAAGAGGTCATATAAAGATGAAAACCACAGTGTCTTTTGTATAGAATTGCCATTAGCGGCTGATAATCTCTTAACTTTCACATGTTACGGGATTATTATGGGATACTAGAGTTGCCAGATACTATACAGGACAGTCAGTTGCATCTACAAGTCTTATAAAAATATTTTTTTTATTGTAACTGTGGTGCTGACAATTAGTTGTTGCTTACCTGAAATTCAAATGCAACTGGGCACTCTGTGTTTTTATTTGTTGAATCTGGTAGCCCTAAAACACACCATTCTCTCTTTCTCAGTTCCACTTTTCAAATTTTGGAATAAGAATTGGCATAATTTAGGTCACATGTCCTTTTTTGAGCTTCAAATTCAGTTGCCAGGTCAAAGAGGTTAAATTTTTTAGAGTAACAATAATTGCTCTGGGGTTAGTTGGGGATGGGAAACTAAGAGGATTTAGAGTTGGGCATACAAAGAAGATAGCAACATAGTCATGATTTTGTTCTAAGCTCTGTTTTCTAACTTGTTGCTATAGCTTAGTCTTATTTGTTTTCTAAAATACCTTAACATTCTTAAATTAATTATTATTTAAAGCTCTTTTAAGATGGATATTTATGATTTAAAACCAAAAGAAATCTTAACTACATATTCTTAATGGTAATTTCAGATACTATGAAAATACTTATTGCAACAATATCTGCCTAATGGCAACATTGATGGTTTTATTGAAAAATAATAACATATTGGAACTTACCAATGTGCTCTTTAAATTTCCCCTCTATGCAAACACAGATTCAGGATTTATCAATGCATTCTGTCAGACAAAAAATATCTTGACTCTATGCAAACCTGGTAAAAAGCAATGTTGGTGGAGAAAGGACAATAAATCTTGTTCATCTGCTGCTTTTTGATAAAGGATATGACTTTATCTTGTCAACCTGAAATAATTAAAAGCGTCAGAATCTAATTCAAAAGAGTCTATTTAACTACAAAACTGAGGTTAGCCATTCCGGGGAAATATAGATTTCAAAGGAATGGAGTCAGTGCTTTGAAGCTGAAAAGTTAAGGTCTTACTTATATAAGCAGAAAACAGAGGAATTTAACAAAATAACAACTTTTTAAAATAAAATGCTGGATTTTTTTTTTAATTTAAAGTATATATAATATTTTCTCTTAGACAATGTGATAGTTGTAATAGACAATGTGATAGTCATGAGGTCTTCGTTTGAAAAAAGTTGGAATGTAATCTATAGTGAAGATCAACAGTAAAGAGGGAAGGGGTTTTGGGTGCCTTTTGTTCATTTACAACATTTTAAAAAACAATGTAGGTAAATAAAAAGGCTAATCTATAACCAGAGAAACAAAGGGTACAGCTGCTTACTTTATAGATGCCTTCACATGACTCAGGTCTCATAATAACATTTCTTTAAGGTTCAAAATATTTTAAAATTCCAGTAGCTTTAATTCTGAATTATTATTTTTATACTCTTTAGTTATTTGAGGAGCCTGCTTTACTTTTCTGTCTAAAATTGTTGTCATTGAAAAGCAATACATCCAAACAGAAAAAATGTTTTATGTAAAATAGTTGAAAACATTCTTATAGTGTGTTTCATATATTGTATACAGTTGCATATATTTTGCATATATGAGTCAAAGACGCTAGTACCTACTTTGTGATATTCAGAGATTGCTATATAGAATGAATGTTTTTTTTAAAGATTTGCCTTTTATGCAACCCATGAAATGTAAATTCTAGGTTCTTGTCACATGATACATTGTTCTCCTGGAATATCAGAGAAAGTAAGAACATTCTTCTGGACTCTGACAAGAAGTTTTAATCTACAGAGCTAGAGATTAGAGAGCTGGTCTTTGAAACTACTTTACATTTAATGCTGTTATATGAAATTGCATGCTTAAAACTTGTGTACATATTATGCTATTATAGATAATTTATGGTTCAGATGTTGTTTACATGAGTAAAATAAAGAAAAAATATTTCTCCATTCTGTATTAGTCAGTCCCTGCTGATAGTCACAAGTAAGAACAGACAACTGGAAGTATAAATGTACTTCAAGAGTTTTGTAATTGGTCCTATGAAGAAGACAATGAAAACCAATAATTCTGAATTTTACTCATAAAATAATTAAATCTAGTAACTTGCTTTACCAACAAGTAAATTCATTAAATTGAGTTGTTTTTAATCTGCTGTTACAATAGAAGTGGAGATATTAGATATATTACACTTTGTTGTTTTTGTTAACTGTGATGGTTCACTGTATAGCATTTAGACTTATACACTACAAATTTGAGAGCTCTTAAAGGGTAACTTTTCAATGTCCACTTGCTAGCAGATTGACATCAATCCTAATATATTATTCATTCATTCATTCAACAAATATTTATTAAATGATGTACTGTGCTAGATCCAGAATAAATATAGGAAGGGTAGAAAAACTACCAAGCAGGATACATTTTAACATTTAATTTGTTTTAAAAAATAGGAAATCTAAGCCACAGTTTACATTGGCAAGAATATATAATAAGAAACCTAGATGAACAGCTGGGGAAATTTTTCTTAAAGTCCTAGCCAGAGCTTCACATCCAAAGAACTGGCAATGTAGGGAGGATTTTGAGATAAAATAGAAAAAATAAACTGTCTGGGGACCTTGAATTTTGACTGGCCAAGAGACAGTGCCAACACATACGGTCACTTCTGAAGGAATAAGAAATAACATGGGAAGAGATTCTGCTCATCTGTCCCTTTAGCACGAACTGCTTGTGAATAACAGATATGTATTTATCTTGGCTCAACAGCATTTTGTGCTTTCCTGACAAGGTCAGAGATAACAGTGCTCATTGATGAATCTCTGAATCTATTTACATCCCAAATCCCAAGTAATTGGCTCTATACTAATTGGTCTAGAATTGCTAGGTTATTATCTGTATGCATGGTAGGTGGCAAATTTTTTTAAGCCCTGCACACAGATTAATGAAGGATATTTGTCATCTGGTGGTGTTTCCATGCATTGAAAATCCAAGAGAATCTCTTTGAAATTCTCTTCCTGTTGAGGGGATTTGTTAATACAACTTCAGAGATGAACTGCAATCATATTTAGCTTTCATGAGGAGTTATGAAGAGGCCAGCAGATGTTTCAGTTCAGCAATCCTAGACACTGAGGGAATAGACTAAAGAAGAGAGAGCCAAGTCCATATTGTACTAACCAGAGAGAATAGTTGTCCTTGTAGTCTTACAGCCCCTAGGAACATTCTGTTCTATTTATCCTTCAAATTTTATATGTCTAAGATCAATTCTTCCAATTCAGATACACTGGTAGACCTATTCTAGGCACTTAAAGATGGCATTTGGTTTAGAGTATAAAAAAATGTGTAAGATCACTTAATTTGGTGAAAAAAATGTAAATTTAAACTTAATTCTCTTTTAATTTTCCCACCAGATTTTAGGGAAGGCATACTTTCCAAATTTAAAAATGAACAAACTGAATTGAAGCAATTTGCCAAAGATGGTAGAGGGCAATAGTTCAGGACAGTATTGGTGGTTAAAAACTCAGAATCTGAAGTGAGACTGCCTACCTTAAATCGGAATTATTTGAACTGTAAGTAGTTTTAATCTTGAACAAATCCCCTAGCCTCTTTAAACATCTATCATTTTCATCTTAAAATACTTAGTTATTACTGTTAGGTGAGATGTTGTATAAGGAGTATATACACAGAACAAGGGGCAAATACTACTAGGGCATTCATCATGTGGTTCATTTTAAACAAAATTATGTTTCTAGATTTAGGAATCCATCAATTACCTGAAGAAAGATTATATCATATGAATCTGCCTTTCTTATGGACACAACAAAAGATTATTTTTTCATTTCATGTTCATTATCAATTTAATAGATAATTCAATAGGAGTGGCAAGAGCAAACATCCTTGTCTTTTTCTTGATATTGGGGAAGAATGCTGTCTTTTACCATTGAGTATGTAAATCTTATATAGATTCCTTTTTTTCAGTTTATTGGTCACCCTAGAGATTATAAAACACATTTTTGACTCATTATGATTTACTATTATATATTTCTAAATTTACTTTATATTTTGTAAAATTAGGATACTTTATAAGTTTTTTTCCCTTTCTCCTTAAAAATTATTTTAAGCCCTTTCTCCTTAAAAATTATTTTAAGCCCTCTACATACTAAAAACTCCAAGTATATTATCCTTGTTGTTTTATAGTTAATATTCATTTTAATTCAGATTAATCGACATAACTTGTGTTATACCTCTACATTTCCCTGAAGAGTACTATTTAGTATTTCTCTTAACTTGTGTGTCTGAATATCACTTCTACTTAGAATAAATATTCTTATTAATGTTTATATCTTAAAACATTTCATTGTTTTCTAGCTCTCGTTATATCTGTTGAGAAGTTAGCAGCTTGTTCACTGCTAAAACTTTTTCCTTTTGCTATACTTTTTTTTTCTTTTCAAATTCAGCAATTTTCTATGACATTTATGACTCATGATTTTTATATTTATCATGTATGTGGTTTATAATGCTTCTCTAATCTGTAGCTAAAAAATTTAGTCTATGTCTTTTAAAATTTATCTTTCAACTTTGTGGTTAATATCTTTTGACAATTTTTGAAAATTGTCAGTAATTATGTCCCATTCCTTTCTGTTTATTTCTTCCAATATGAAAGACCATTTTTTTTCATATTACTATCTAAGTCCACTTTGCTTTCTGCTTTATTTCATCTGTTTAGAAATCTCTTTGTCTTCAGTGCCTCTATTTATTTTGGCTTATTTTTCAGTTTAACAATCATCTTTTTAGTTGTGTTTTATCTGCTGGTAAGCTCATCTATTGCATATCTAATTTAGCTGTTTTATTTGTCATTACTAGAATTTTCATTTGAGCTAGTTTTATCATTTCTTCATCTTGTCTTCTAAATCTTGAGGGCCTCAATTCTATAACTTTAAGGAACTGAATTTAGCTCTGTGAGGTTAGAGAAGATCTCAAGCTTCAGATAAGAAAGCAGCCCTGGCTGTTGTCTTGATTGCAACGTGTAAAAAACTGAGTAGAGGAACCCAGAGTAAAGCTTCTAATTTTGTGATAATTAGTTAAAAAGCAGTAGAAAGCTAACATATTCACCATGTAAGTTAGTGGAAGTAGTTGTAAATAGTATAGATAATTGCTCTCAAGGCCATCAACACTGATCAACAATTTTCCAGATTCCTACAACTTGAAAAATTAGAAATTATATTGATTTTTAGGATAGCATATAAATATAAAGTACATTTTCCAGTAAGTAACAATAACAACTCTTCCTTTCATTTTGCTGAGTCTAGAAAGACTGCATTCACACAAACTAGAGCAATTCAGGCCATGATGTAGAGTGATGTGCAGGGTCAATCCCAGCTCTAATCACAGGTAAAAAAGGTGTGAAGACAGGGAGAGGACAGGAAAAAGGCGTTGTCTATAACATAGAAGCACTCATGAGCAAAAAGAAATGGACAACTGTTGTTATTTTTCCCCCTTTCATTGTTGAAATTTTAAGGGCTGCTTGGATGGCAAGGATAGGGTAAAAATTAGGGAAAATAAATATGAGTCCATTTTGCTATATGTGATTGAATAAATAAATAAATGGGGAGAATAGACAAATCTGTGCAGAAGAATAACAACTTATGAAGGCCATTATGTTGCATTAATATTAAGTGTGGGCAGCATGTAGTGACTTTTTCAAAGAGTACAGTACAGAAAAGATATCACAAATGGGTAACTTTTCAGTGGAGAAACCTGAAAACTATTTCAACAGATTAATCAAGGTTAACATCAACAGTGATATGGTATTAATGTACCAAGCCGGGCTCGGTGGCTCAACCTGTAATCCCACGCCTTTGGGAGGCTGAGGTGAGTGGATTGCCTGAGCCTGAGGGTTTCAGACCCGCCTGGGCAACTTGGCGAGACCTCATCTCTACAATAAATCAAAAAATTAGCTGGGCGTGGTAGCACGCGCCTGTAGTTCCAGCTACTTGGAAGGCTGAAGCGGAAGGATCGCTGGAGCCCACTAGGTCGAGGCTGCGGTGGCCGGGAGTGGCCACTGCACTCCAGTCTGGGCGACAGAGTGAGACTCCAACTCAAAAAAAAAAAAAAAAAATCATGTAGCATTTGTAGGATTTATTGAAATGGATAATTCACCTCTGTGGTCTTTTCTTAAAAACCCATTACTTTGAAGGAATAATGAGAAAATAAGCAGACAAATCTCATGTGAAGAACATTTTATAAAATACCTGGCAAATATTCCTCATAACCATCAATGTAATAAAAAATGGGAAAAGTCTGTGAAACTATCACAGCCAAGAGACAAAGAACACATGATGTTTAAATGTAATGTGTTATCCTGAATGAGTTCCTGGAATGAAAATAAAAATACATTAAGTGAAAAATAAGAAAATCTAAATTAAGTACAGACTTCAGCTAATAATAATGTGTCAATTTTGGTTCATTAACTGTAACAAATGTACCACAGTAATGGGAAGTGTTAATAATAAGGGAAAATGGGCATGGAGTATGTAAGAACTCTTTGTACTATCTTGACAATTTTTTGGTATATCTAAAACTGTTCAAGAATGAAAATATTTTATATAAAAATGATCTAGGACCCAAAGAATAAAAAGAATGCAAACAATCTCAGGTAAATTTTTCCAGGCAGAGAAAAATATCAAGAATAAAGTATCTAAGACAAAAGTAGTTTAGCAAATTCAAATAATAGAAATAAAATCAATTTGTCTAGGCAGATAGAAATAGCATAACTATGCTTGGGGGTCTGAGTCAGATGATAAGTCAGATGTGAATCAAATATATCTGCTGATTATAAAGAACCTGGCATGTTTAACCAAACCCCCGCACCCTTACATGATGTTGCCATTTCTTGATTATTTCACCATGGGATCCTTTGTCACAATGGACAGAACTCTAGAGTTGCAAATTTATTAGAATGTAAACTAATAGTATCCAAAAATTTGATGACTCAATAATCTATCTTTGTCATGCCAGAATGAACAACTTCAAAAACATGATTGTTCACTTGGACAGCATTCCTTGATGGTATAATTCAAATTTCAGTAATTTGACAAGTTCATTGAGGAATAATTCAAACTTACCTCACTGGAAAATTAATTTAGCATCAAATTTGATATAGCAAAATAAATTCTAAAAGAAATGAAAGACAGTGTCTGATAGGATCATAAAAATGCTGACAAGTGGGATTACATAGTAACTTTGCAGTTTTCCATTATTAGACAAGAAAACCCCAGAGGGCCATTTTAATGTCTGAGTCTAATAGTAGATAAATAAAATTACATGGATTAAGAAGCAGAAAAAACATAAATGTTTGCTTTAACTCTTATAAATAATTCTTATTTTCTGAGGAATAGTACAATTTTTAAGCAAGTCTAGTCTGGTGTCATTGGGAAATGTGTCACAAATATAAATTAATATTATTCTGAAAATCTTTTCATCTAATTTCATGTGATGAAAAGATTTGAAATGTATGTATGATTTGGTCATGTTTCTTCTTATAGTTTTTTCTTATAGTTGTTCATAAGTTGATGTATTTAACAACATGTGTTAAATTACAACTTCCTAAATGCAGAAGACATTAAATTTAGAGTCTGAGAATAAGTAAATATGTCAATCTTGCAAAGCCAACAGAAATCCTATTGAGCTGGTACATAAGTTTTATTAGGTTACTGGGGCAAAATACATTGTGTTTTTGTTTAGTGAGATTGTATAATTTATTTCTTTTTGTCTATTATTTTTAAATATGGCACTTTTATTTATTAAAACATATTGATATAAGAAGTATTATTGGAACTTCAATTCTTTTTCCTAAATTATTATCTAGGTATCCTATCACCATTTACTGGGTAATACATGTGTACAAAAAATTATGAAATGCTTCCTTCATTATGTACTTAGCTCTCCCCCTCCCCCATTATTATCTGCCCAAGCATCATTTGGTTAGGGCCTTTAAACTTCAGTTCATTTATTGTAACAACCTTATGAAGCGGTCAGTGTTTTTAAAATTTGTAAAATTTTCTTAAAGATGAAGCAAACGAGGTGTATAAATAATAATATGTCCAAATTCATATACCTAGAATGTAATAACAATTAATTACTAATATCTCTTGAATATATATTTTTAGATATTCTTAGTTTCTTTCTAATTTCTAGCTTAATTTTATTTATTTATATAACAACCACTTATCTGTCACCAGAAATCATTCTATGCTACTTTCAAATATTAACTTAAAGCAACTTTATATTTATATTATTTCTAGTAATTCCAAAGTTGCTGAGACCTAGAGAAATGAGATAACTTTCTTAAAGTTACGTGTTCAAATCAGAGGTATAGACTATATTGTCTGTTCTCTTCCTATGTGCTCTGTTGCCTCTATTCCTTTGATTGGTCTAAGTAATCAAGGTAATTTATATATCTGGAGATTATGAAATAAGAGAAGTCTCACTGATAATGCATAATAGTAATAGTAATGTGTATGTATCACAAGACAAAAATATACATGATAACTAGAGTCACTGGTACTTTCTAAAAATCGTATATCCTTCCTTTATGTCAGCTTTAACTAATTATGAAAATGCAATGAATAGGTAGCCTAATGGGGTAATTTAAACATCATAAGACAGGAAAGGTAAAAACCAAATAAATAAACAAAAATAAAAATAGGAAAAAGCATATGAAAAGTATGGAAGTATGTTTTTCTTTTTTTTCTTCAATTACATACTAAATTAAAATTTATTCTCCTTCTCTTCCCTTCCCCCAGCATTAATTAGATTTTGTATGGTTTGGAATGGATAGAAGATATTCTTTGAGGAAAACAAAACAAAACAAAACAAGACATTTAACATAGTATACTCTCCTGCTGGAGGATTCTTTCTGGATTAAAGTGATTTGACCACTAGTTTAGCCAAAGAAATTTATTTTTCTATGAAAGGGTGCATGCAGTTGTCTCTTGAAGGTTATACACTATCCAGATGGTCTTTTGGTTTTCTGTATTGAGATGTTTGGTTAAACATTGACCAGTCCCTCTTCTATATAATAAGAAAAACACAAAAGTTAATGTTCTTGTATCACATATATTTCTTTAAAGTTAGGTCTACTTTAAGGACTGAAGGTCTCGAATGACAACAACTAAGACTAACAACAACAACAAAAAACACAATAATTTTCAGTTAATGTTTGTATATGTAAATATATAATTAAAGGGGGAGGTTGTTAGTTTTATACCCAGCCTGATTCCTCTTCTTTCCAAGTTAGACTATATTTTCCAGTCTTCCTTATGGAAGCTGTAGCCACTTGACTGAGTGATATAAACCCTTAAGAACCTCTCAGTTTTGGCTGTCTAGAATGGACACAAAGCTCAGAGCCATGAGTTGAGAATGATGGAGTAATGGTAGAATGGCCCTGGTTCCCTAATATAGACCTGGAGGAGAACTGCCCATCATTTATGGACACCCATGTCGATTTTAAAAATTAAGCAGTAAGTTGTTACTGTGCTAAATCACTTACTCTTCAGAATCTGTCTGTTAGAGCAGCTAGAGTTACCAGTAGTAATAGACTCTCATACCTAATTTCACATTACACTATTTTATGACCCAAGAAACTTAGGTCAGGTATTAAAGCATTGCTCACGAGCATTCAGTCTCTATGTGAAAAATCTGGGATTTACAGCTGAATTTTCTGAATCCAAATTTTTGGTATTTTTTTTTTTTTATGCTAGTTTTCAAATATGTTAGTTTCAAGTATGTTTAAAAGCTCAGGTCCTAGAGCCAAAAAAACAGTATTCGAATATGACTTAACTATTACTACCAGTATAAACTTCAATAATTCAGTTCTTCCAAGTCTCTTTAACTTTATTTGAAAGTGATAATAGCTCCTAGCATATGTTGTGAGAATTAAGAGTGATAATTTAAGTTAAAAACTTACTAGAATCATTGAACAAAATGCCAATAAATAGTAAAATAATAGCAGTCTCTTTGATGCTTAATTGAGCTTTTCTAAACATTGAAAAAATTAGAATGCATCCTTTCTTTCTCTATCTATAAATATGTTCTCTTTTCTTCTATTTTTAGTACTAACTTTCTATACAAATCATTAGTTTTTAAACTTGATGCAATCAAAAGTCTTTAAATGCTAGTACTAACTTTTGTATAAATCATTAGTTTTAAACTTGGCACACAATTACCTATTGAACTTTTCTTTTCTAGGAGATATACATACATTCAAAAATGATCTCAAATTCTAAATGATATGCAGAAATTCATATAAAATGACAATTTCCCATTGTTCTTGTGTTTTTCTCATAAAGACTATTTTATTATATTTCTCATAATAGTAGTATATATGATATCTATATATATAGATGTCAAAACATATATCATGTGTCTCTTTTTATTTGAATATTTCACCTTGAATATATGTGACTATATATAAAAACAAATATATACAAAATAATTTTAACAGTCCACAGTTTTTTCACATTTCAGCAATTTCGGAAAAAAGTTTAAAATTCTTTTGAGTTTTTTTTTACAAGATCTTCCCCTTATTTATAAAGGATTTTACCAAATAAAAGTCTATATGCATATATTCTAATTACATTTACTTACATATTATGTGCATAATTTTATATTAAAATTATTATTTAAATGTTTATACATTATTTCAAATTTTATTTCATGCTTTTATATATACGTATATACATACAAATGTGTGTGTATGTATATATATATTCACATACACACACACACACACACACACACACACACACACACACACACACATATATATTATTATTATTATTATTTTTTTGAGTTGTAGTCTTACTCTGTCACCCAGGCTGGAGAGCAGTGGCACATTCACGGCTACCTCAGCGTTGACCTGCTGGACTCTGGCAATTGTTCCGCCTCAGTCTTCCAAATAGCCAGAATTACAGGTGCGTGCTACCACACCCAGCTAATTTTTTATTTACTGTAGAAATGAGGTCTCACTAAGTTGCACGGAGTGGTCTCAAACCCGCGGACTCAGGTAGTCCACTTGCCTTGGCCTCCCAAAGTGCTGGGATTACAGGCTGAGCCACCGAGCCTGGCCTTATGTTTATATATTCATACAATTTCAAGTAAAATAAAGAATTCAAATAAAAATAAATATACATGTGTGTAATTTTATTATTTGGTAAGTAGTCTTGTAATAGCAAAGAGATAATCAAATCTTGAAAAAATTTGTTAAATTCAGAAAAAATTGTAAATTTTATATAGAAATAGCTTAAAATAAGAAAGAACTATAAATTTCAAACTTAAAATTTTGAACGAATCATTCATCAAGTTTATAAAGTCCTACTTCCTGTTAATGATAGTATGTAAAAACAACTACATCAAGAGAAAATAAACTGTAAAGAAAAGGAGAGAAAGGGTGGGAAGACCGGGTATGAGTTTGAGAAAAGTTAAAAAGTTCACTCAGAGTGTATTCTCTGTGAGCTCTGGCTGTGGCATACCATGACCAGGGCCACAAAGTGCAGAAGGTGATGCTGCTGCCCATCAAGCTCCCTTCAGATACTGTCAAATAGAGTCTGGATTCATAGAAGCAAGTAAATATGCAAATAGACCTATATCACTGGTTTCAAGTAGCATATGGGCCTCAGACTAGATGATAGAGAGGAGATTCATTGTAAAACAGCCAAGTAAACAAGATAACATCATATTACAACGTGATACTATTACTTTGGTACAAAGTGTCTCCAACAAGAAATGATCAGTGAAGTGAGAAGTTGTTGAGAAGGCAATGCAGGTTTTCTTTTTGTTTGCTTGAGATGTCCTTTGTTGCAAATAGAGTTATAAAATATTTGTTCATATACTTTTGATTAAACTTATGTTATCAGGTTACAATAATTTTTTGAAGGTATTTCATAGGACTAGTTTTGGGGTTAAAAATGAAAGTCAGAACACCAATCCTGCTTGCTGAAGCACTTCTTAGGTTGCCCAAACCTGCAGAGTATTGCTTACTTGGTCTTGTGTATAAATGTTAGCAATTTGGTATGTACTTATCACTTTTCTTGTTCTACTTGCATAGGAGGAAACCTCAGGGCTAGGAGATGGTAGAATTTGTTTTTCTTGTGTGGCAGTTTTGTCTGCCTGTCCTCGAAAATAGCACAATCAGAAGACTTAACATAGGTTGAAAGTGAAATTAATAAACAAACCTTATTCCTGACCTGTTCTCCTGCTACATATTAGATGGAATGACTGCTAACAATTTGAGATGATCTATCAATACATTTTTTTGCCTTTATATGCATATATACTTTGTGCATAAATATATATGTGTGGGTATATATATACAAGTCTACATACACATATGTGCATATTTTTATAATTATTATCAAAATATATATATCATGCCATCTATATTATTTACCTTATGATATACTTTTTAAAGTTATTTCTATCTGTGAATATAAACCTATGCCATCCTATTATTGCTGCTTGCATAGTATTTTATATCATGTAACTAATTTCTTTTTTAATGAGAATCTAAGTTGTTTCTAATCTTTTACTATTTCAAACAGTGCTATAGTGAATAATTTTTGCATGTATCTTTGGTACATATATAAATATTCCTATAATGTATAAAATCCTAGATATAGAGTTGCTGTATCAAAGGTAATAAGTGTTTTACATTAAAAAACATAGATTAAATTGCCTCCCAAAGAGCTGTATTTCTTTACAGGTGTAAATCAATGGTTATCAGCACTGGGTTTTAAAAATATTTTTAATTTAGGACAATCTGATAGCTAAACATATTTCACTGTTGGAAGGCTGAGGTGAAAGGATTGCCTGGGCCTAATAGCTTGAGGCTGTGGTGGCTGTGAGCATGCCACTGCGCTCCAGCCTGGGCAACAGAGTGAGATTCTGACAAAAAAAAAAAAGGTCATTGTTATTTAATGTTGTTGTTAATTTAAAGAAGTAAAGTTATATGTATTAGAAATTAGTCCTTTGTGTTTAATATTTTTTAAATATTTAAAAATAATTTTGCTAGCTCTTTTGAGACTTTAAAAAAATTTGTTTTAAAAAAGTTATCTGGATTATATTTCTGCAGCAGCTGTTCCATTTTACATTTCTACCAACAATGTAGGTGGGTTTCAATTTTTCCCCAGCCTCACCAATAGTTGTATTTTTCTATTTTTTTTTCCCATTGTAGTTATCCTACAAAATGGGAAGCGTTATTTTGTGGTTTTGATTTGCATTTTCCTAGTGACTAATGGTGTTGGATATCTTTTCATGTGCTTATTTGTCATTTGTATATCTTTGGAGTAATGTCTATTGAAATTAGTTATTTAATTTTTAAATGGGTTATTTTTCTTCTTATTTTTGAGTTGTAGTTTTTAAATATATTTGAATAAATGTCCCTTATTAGATATATGGTTTACAGATATTTTATGAAAGAGTTGTGAAACATTTTAAGTTGTTGTTGAAACATTTTAAGGATTGTGCCAGTGAAACCATAACTTCGTGAGCTTTTCTTTTTGAAAAGGTATTCTTATGTCTTCCTATTCACCTTGTCGGTGAGCAAGGAATTTCTGTTCTAGTGTCTTAGAGGTGGTTGAACTCATGAGAGCTGACACTGGAAAGATGAGATCCACAATAGGTTAATTATCAGAAACACTCACATCCTGAGGATGGAGGACACCTCACATCACACCCAGGCACATGAAGTGACATTCAGTAACAGTAAGCATCAAAGGGGCTTCAGAGGTGGGTTTTGTAGTATCAATAGGAAGAGATGCTTCTTGGCTTTCATCAGAGGATAGGATTGGACCGCTTGAACAATTTCATGGGCTAGAAGAAAACTGAAATCCACTACTCAGAGATAAGTAGGAACTACTATGTCTGCCTCTTTGATAGGGTTGATGAGGTAGAAGACCCTAACCATAGGATCAGAATGGGAGTGAGACTTGCAGCTAGAACATTTAAGACTCTCCTGATTTTAGCAGATATCAAGGACGCACATAATATTGAGCCTTAATCCGACATCTTACACCACCGTTTTGTTACTAATTCAATTTTTTATGTGCAACAGTTCTATTAAGAAATTTCATTTTGGGACAACCCCCTCACATCTCCTCCCACTGTGGGAGCTTTTCTGTTCTCTCAATAAACCTTGCTTAAAAAAAAAAAAGAAATTTCATTTGTTTTTGCATCTGAGTAATTTGTTTTTTTAAAGAAATTATGTGTTTCATTTATTTTATCTAATTTGTTGCCAATTTTTGTAGTATCTCTCATAATTGTTTTTATTTCTGTAAGGTTTACAATGGCATCCCTTCATTAATTAAAATCATTAATTTATGATTTTAATAATTTAAGTCGTTTCTCTCTTGTCATCAGTATAGCTTAAGGTTTGTCATTTTGTTGGTTGTTTCAGAGAACTTCTTTTTGGTTTTATTGATTTTCTCTATTGTTTTAATATTTTCCACTTTATTTCTTTCTACTTTTACATTTATAACATAATTTTTTATCTTTTATTTGAGTTTACTTATCTAATATGTTTCTGACTTCTCAAAGTGAAAGTTTCAGCTTTTTATTTGTGATCTTTCTTTTTTCTTAATATAGACAACAGTAAATTTTCTCTTACTACAGTATATTTTTTGTATTTCACGGGTTTAATATGATTCATTCCATTTTCTTTTTTTTCTAAAATATATTCTAAATTCTTTATTAATTCTTTGACCCGTTATTTAGAATTGTGTTGTTTAAATTTCATGTTAACAAAGTCTTTTTCTATGATCACTTCGACTATGCCGTTCCACTGCCTTTTGGCTTTCCACCTGGTGTCTGATGACTTTCATTCCAAAAGTGCTTCTCTCCTCAGATACATTTTAAATGTTTGGGATCATCTCTAGATTTAAAGAAGGTTATTTATCAGTGCACTGACTAGTAAGCAGTTTGAAAAACATTTCATTTGATTACACATTGGTGCCAACTTATGTCTTGAGATGCCTTGGATGAGCTGCCCTAAATGAACTTCTGATCAGTTGTCAGATCTGTGATACCTAAATTGTCAAATCTCTATTTTTATCGGGTCATGAGAATGCTACTTTACGTAGTTTCTAAATGTATGCAAAATGCTCTTATTTAGTTTTAAAGTCTTTACTGCCTCCCTTCTATTATGAATAATGAATAAATAAAAGCACTTAAACAAATATGTAGCACTCTGTATTTTGACTAATTTTTAACAAATTAGCTTTGTTAATTGTGAATCATTTAAAAACTGACAGATTTTTAAAAGTACAATGATTTTACTCTTTAAATTAGGTTTAAGCCCTGTGTCTATGATGACATTTCCAGTTAATAAATGGTAAAAATTCAGATCACCAAGAGATTCAGAGAATCCCTGCAAGACAACAAATGAGAAGAAAAAAAAAATTCTGATCATTATGTGAAATAAGCACATCAGAATCACAGAACTGTGGAGTTATTAAAGCTATAAAACCTTTGGGAGCATGTGGTGAGAAAGGAGTGTCATCAGTATGCAAACTGTTTCTTTGTGAAATTTCCCAAAATATCTTTAAAATGCAAGACTTCAGCATACCTCTTCTGTTCACACAGTGTCTTATTTCAAATAATGACTTAGGATGTATGTATTTTTCAGTCTCTTTTAGAACAGTTGTTTATTTATTATGCATCTAAAGAAAACGCTTATCTCTGGGGAATGAAAAAAATGCTATTGCCCATATTTTATTCATAACCATGTCAGTACAGCAATCTCTAGGGTATTTGGAAAATTTGATGTGATAGCAATAATAATCCATAGCACTTCAGTCATCAAATAAGCAGAAATTTGCTGCATACTGATTGAGAAGTAATATGTAATAAAACTTCTTTAACATTTGTATTTCACAATAATGGCACCTGAAATTATTAAATTACATTGTTGTCTCTTTTCCTCTTCTTGTAAATGAGGTCACTTCTTTGGAAGCATCATTTGCCTTTAGTAACTTCTTCCTAGCTGTGTGACCTTGGGCAATTTGCAGAATCACAGACAGTCAGAAATAAAGGGAATTTTAAAGGTTTTTCACAGAATGCTTAGATTCTCTCTTTCTTAGGCAACCCCACAGAGGAGTCATTCTGCTTCTGCTTAACTATTTTCAGTACCAGGGAACTCAGTATAACCTAATGAACTCCAACAGGCTTCAGACAACTGTAAGTAGTAAGAACTCTTTCTTTGTTCACTTTGTCCTTTTTTATTCAGTTTTCTTACAATAGAAAAGGTGATAAGAATAGCTGTCTGTTTTAGGGAATCATTTTAAGGACAAAATACATAATAAATCTAGAAAATACAATATATACAGTATAGCTTTGGTGTACTGTAAAATACTCCAATTGCAGCCTGTGTAGCAAACTATATTATTATTCACAAATATTTGCCTTTAGTCTCTGAGGAACAACTGTACTTCATCACCCATTTATATTAGTCTTGACCATATGACTTACCTTGGCTTTTTCAATGGGACTCAAAAGTAGCATATGTCAAATTTGAGAAGAAACTTTGAGAGCTAGCACATGGTCCTATGTTCTCCTTTTCACTCTGTCCTGATGACTATCAGTGTTTCAGATAGAGTCTGCTCCCATATACTGGATCCAGGATGAAGACAGTATGGAGGAGAGTTTTAGTTGGTTCCTAATGCACTTGCCAGGTAATCCACTAACATTTTTTGAGTTGCAACCAAATATAACCTAGACTATCTTCTTTGATACAGTCTTTCTCTTTTTATTTGCAAAAAAAGATTATATTCTTGCAGACTTCTCATCACTGTGACAATATCCTCTTTTCCTTAGGTCTGATATGAACTTGGTCTTCCACACTGAAGCAAGCAAGAAAATGTACTCTCCTGGGATGGGCACATAATATTTCAATACTATTATAGAGCCAAGTAATAATTTATTAGATAAACTGAGAAATTTTTCTCTAAATAGGGATCTTTTATGATATTATTTTCATAAAAATTTATTTAGACTAATAGTCATTTTCCTGTAATTGAAGATGAACAAATAAGAAAAACCCTCAGGTTTTTGTGGAGATATCATGATGTGTGTGTGATTCCACAGCCAGGGAGCAGAACTCAGCACAGTGAGGTTAAATATTTTCCTAAGGGGAAGTTACAAAATTTATCCAATATTACATAGCAGTTACATGGTAGAAACAGACTATGGGTCCAAGTATGTCTTGGGTTCATAAGTCAAATGTTCATAAGTCAAATGTTGTAAATTGTTGTCTTTCTCATATGTACAATAATGTTAGTATGGGGAATAGCACATTGTGCAATAACTCAGGGAGGCTGGGTTACCTTACTAGTGTTTCCCTTAGAGGTGAAGAATTGGCCTGGTTTTTCTAAGATTGTGTGTGTGTGTGTGTGTGTGTGTGTGTGTGTGTGTGTGTGTACAAAATCATGTTTCAGTATGCAATTGTGTGTGGGGTGGTGGCTTCTACTGTTTTCAAAACAAAGAAAGTGATTCTTTCTGGCATGTTAAAGAGAAAGCCCCATTTCCGAGTGTTAGACTATACTAAAGTTTATACAGAAAATATAGCCATTACAAACTTATAGCTGCTTTACTATATTTACTTACATTTGTACATAAATAACCCCAAAAGTTTATTTGTTATACAGATTTTGTTAGAAAGAAACAATTGTAGGGCAATCATTCTGTTTTGTCATACCCCTTAATCTATACTTATGTAATTTTTTTTCTCATTTCAGAGTGGCCTTCATAGTTATATGAGTCTAATAGTATTGGAATGAAAATATTATTGCATAGTATAACAGTTGTTCCTTTTGTCATTGTTATATTGCTACCATTTTGAATAGTGTTGTTAGAGAATAGGTGCTCAAAATATTTGTTGAAAGAATGTATGAATTAATAACATCTGAGGGACAACTCAGTTTCTATGGCTAATTTTATGATGGGACACCCTGCCTATTAACATATTCCAATAATCATGTCAGCAAAGTAATTTTTGGCACATTTTGGCTTGGAGTGAGTTCAATACTGGATAATAATGTCAACAAAATTCGGAAGACATACATTATATAAAGACAAGTTAATAGATGAAGCGGCTGAGTGTATGTGTGAGATTGTTGCATGGGAGCCCATCTTCCTGGGGAACCTCAGAGAAGAACTAGGCTTGGTGTAAATTGATTCAAAGGGCAGGAGTAAGAGGTAGAACCAATAACATTGGAAGTAGCTGAAACTGTGTGAAAAGTAGCTGTCTGCTTTAGCTACCTTATATATTTTTGCTTTCCTTCTTTTCTTCATAAAGGCTGACCTCTACATTCAAAGTCATATTTAAAAAAAACACAAACAAATTAAAAACATAGTGTTTCTCTCCAAAGAAATTTAAATAACTGCTTTGGAAGTTCTAGGAATATTGGCGACCTCAGAGTAAGTAGCTCCTCAGGTGAAGCCTGAAATAGGAAGAGACAGACTTACCAGGTGACTTCCGGATCCTGCATTTAAAGTAAGCCTCCCAGTTTATAAGAACCCTGCCATGTTTACTTGGACATTTCCTCTGGCCTTTCAATTCAAAGAAGAGGTGTACCAGAAAACAAAGCCACTTACACCACAGAAAAGGAAACACAAACCAGAATAATTTTTTTTGGTTTGCTTCCTTTTTAGAATGTGAAAACAATTTAAGATCATCAGGCAGGCAAGAAAAACTGAATCTAAAAAACCAGAATAACTTACTTTGGCAAATGGAAAAACTTATTTTTATGTCACTTGATATGTCCTTCCTGAGAAAATGAAGCAGATTTTTTTTTCTTTGCTATTAATGGTAGAGATCAGAAATACACATGGGCAAATTGAAGTGTATTATGAGTACAATCTTTGGGCCTATCCCAAAAATTTTTCAGAGATTTTAGGGTGTTATGGTAGAAAGTTTTATACAATTTATTTTGTTGCCATTAGAAGATGAGTACAACAAGAACTAGCTTTGTCTGGAGGATTCTGGACAAAAGTTGTTGAAGTTACTTTTTCTGAGTAAAATACACCATTATTGAAACATTCTTTCAAGAACACAATCAATCATTATGCACATAGGCTTTTTTTTCAATGAAGTTCTGATGGCTTTTATGTGATGTAGGAGTAAGACAAACAATTAAAATGATGAACTCTGGTAAATAAGAACAATTTCATTTCTTAAATGTCCAGAAAATTGAGTGTTATATTTTTAAATTTCTTTAATTGCAGATAATAACTTAAATTCTTAACACTAGTTCAAGAAAACTTTTCTGTCTAAATTTAGTTACTATTAGATATTTACATATGGATTGCAATCATTTATGGGGTTTCTTTGACTTTGCTTCTTGGTGAACAAAAGATATTTTATATATTTGGAAATTTTTCCAAGGTTGAGAAATTACTTTAAAAAGTAAGGGGAAGCAAAAGATTATTACTATATTGTAGATGGATCAGATAATGCAGGAAACAGCATTAATTTGTAAAAATCTCTTTTTTATTTATTCACTTTGAAAACTGAAATTTATATGTCATATTCCTTTGACTTTTAAACCAAAAATCAGTTATAACCCAGAAGAACCAGTCCAAATTCACCATGGCCTGTGATTAAAGTGCTGGGGAAATGTAATTTAAAACAAAATAACTTCTCACTTCACAAAATCTCTCTATAAGTTAGAACAGAAAGAAAATGATTTTTGTTATTGAGTAAGCATTAAACTAGCATGTGATACATATCACAGGCACTCCACTAAAAAGGTTGCAAAGACAAAATGACATCTCTCAAGAGGACTTGACAGCACCATTTGTCATACATATTTCAGTTGGGGTGATCATGGGTGTTTGTTAATTGACTTTATCCAAAGGATAAAGTTTTGAGCAAGGCACTGACCAAAGTTGGGTAGCTCCTACTCTCCCACACAAACAGGGAGTTAGGAACATTATCTTCCCTTATGCTTGCCATTCAAGAGATGGTTCCTTATTAAAGGCATTCTGGGTCATAAAACTGGCAAGAAGCTTATTTAGCTTTAAAACTGATTTACATAAATTTCAAAGAGGCAGAGAAAGAATTTAATTGAAAGAGGTTTTTTTTTCTTTTTTGTAAAGTAAATGCCTTCAATAGGGAGTATTAAACTTATTTTTTTAATTCACCCATACAGCTTATAGGGAGAAATGAAAAAGACTTCATAAGCTAAAATTCTCTTCTGGTTCACTAATATTAGTTTTCACAAAAGAAAGTCATTGATCTTGTTAAGTCAGAATTGTAGCTTAAGGATATATGCCTACTCACTGAGGTCTAAGCTTTGCTTAAACTTATTCAAATAATAAAATATTAAATAAGTATAACCGAGAAAATATTGAAAACCAAAAAGGTTTTAATTGATATTTGACTGAAATTGTTTATGATTACATAGCAATCACAGAAATTTGGAAAATTTCCTGGTACTGCTATATTTTGGTAGACTTTGAGCTAGGAATTTCAGATTTAGCGAATCCAAATTAAAGAAACCAAGTTAAATTAGAATTTCCAGTAAATGCAATGTAATTACCTAACTTGTTTTGTCTGTCAAATCCACTCTAAGACGTAATGGTTGAAGCAATAAGACATTAACATTCTAAAGTTAGCTAAGTACTGTAAGTGTGAGAGCCAGCAAGAAAGATGAAGTTATTTTTTTCATCTGACATCTGAAAAAATTGCCTAGAAATTTTAAGCTTTTAAAGAAGCTTTATAGTTTCCTAGATAACGCATTAACCTGGAGTCAGATTAATATTAACAATTAACATTTATTTAATGCTAGCAGTATACCAAGCTTAGGTAAGTAATCTACAAGTATCATCTCATTTAATTCATTCATCATTTTTATAAGATAGAGAGTAATATTAACCTGTTTTGTCAGAGAGGAATATGATTTTAAAATACTTAAGTGATGTTAATAATCAAAACTGCTTTAAATCCCAGTTTGTCTAAATTAAAAGTTTGTTTTCCAAAAATGGCACATTACACTACCTTCCAGATGGCCTTTTAGGATCTGTTTCTTTTGTTTCTAGATTTGTGGTTTTCCTTTCTTTCTTAATTTTATTTTTATTTTTTAAATTTTTTTTGAGTTGGAGTCTCACTCTGTTGCCCAGACTGGAGTGCAGTGGCCTCTCCCGGACACCGCAGCCTCGCCCTGCTGGGCTCCGGCGATCCTTCTGCCTCAGCCTTCCAAGTAGCCGGAATTACAGGCATGCACTACCTTGCCTGGCTGATTTTTTGATTTATTGTAGAGATGAGGTCTTGCTGCCCAGGAGGGTCTTGAACCCGCGGGCTCAGGCGATTCACTCACCTCAGCCTCCTAAAAGTGCGGGATTACAGGCTGAGCCACCGAGCCCGGCATCTTTTTTAATTTTAGAATCATGGGGTACCTGTGAGGATTTCTTATGTAAATATATTATGTGAAGGCAAGGTTTGGGCTCTGATGAGTTCCCCCAAGTAGTGAGCATGCTACATGATGAGTGGCTTTATATCCCTTATCCTCTCTCCCTCTCTCATCAGTGCCCAGTGTCTATTGTTCCCATCCCTGTGCCTGTGTGCGCCCAATGTCTAGTACTCACTTATGAGTGAGAACATACAGTATTCAATTTTAGTTCTGTGATCGTTCGCTTAGAATTATGGTCTCCAGCTGTATCCATGTCACTATAAAGAACATGATTTTGTTCTTTATGGCTGCATAGTATTCCTGGTGTATGTATACCACATTTTCTTTATCCAGCTATGGCTTTCCTTTGATAAGTCATTTAGACTCTACTTTTCAGCTTTTACATGTAATGAAATTAGAACACTAAATGAGACAATTTCTCAGTTTTCTTAATTTTAATAATTCTATGATTTTGTTAAAAATCAGAGTTATACTACTGAAGCATGAAAAATAGAGATGTGTTTAATTTTGGTTTTATCTAGATTTTTAAGGCCAAGTAGGGCACACAATTTGTTTCATATTCCTTTATTTCTTCCCAGTATGTACTAAAGCACAGATCCTCAATGGATGCTTGAGTAAAAAGGTTGGGATCACTGAGTTGTAGATTTCTTTTGGCAGTATGGAATTTAAAAGGCCATTAGGAAGAAAAGACATATTCTCAAGTTTCTTCTTAATGTTTATAATGTGGGAATTTAGGTAAGATATGAAGGAATCATATACTGAGGTGACAGAGGCAAACAATTCAGGTTAGTAATAGAAACTAATGATTTCACTACTGAAATTCAGAATATGCATGACAGACCCTTAAAGTTTCCCCTTTCCTCTTTGTTCTGGAATGAACTTTCTCCCCCATCTATTAGAACTTCTTTACTCACAACTCCACTGGTCCTTGTTGTCCTTCAGAGTAGAGAAAGAGGGTATATTCTTCAAAATAGGCATTTACTTCTAACTCTCCCTCTCTCTGTCTTGCTCTTTCAGCCTTCATTTTACCTAAATAAATACAGTGAAATGGATATAAAAATCTAGAAGATTCACTTTAGAAAAATGCTGTATATAAATGTATGGAAGCATAGCTTCTGAATAGCAGCCTTTCAAAGTATATGAATTATGAATCAATAAGATAAGAGCAGGCACACAAAAGTAGATCAGAATCTGGACTTGCCCTGACACTGTGACATGACCATCAAAAAGCATAATGGCATTTGTAGTGGCATGAAGGTGATTATCATACATCTAAACTCTGGCAATGTGGGTACATGATGATGTATTTCAGATGAAGAACCTTGGCATTGGCAGCAGGTACACTAGGTTTAATAAAATCTACATGTCTAAGAATTTAGGAGATTGAGTTTTACGAGAAGATTACAAGGGCAGACAATATAAATTGCAATGCTGTGATTCATTGCAAATCAATGAGAGCTCAAAATAATTGTTTGGGTAGTTAATATTAGGAAAATAATGCAGACCAAAATATAAGAGCAATAAATTACCAAAGTACTGTAAGGCTAGGCCTTGCTAATAAAATGACCAAAAACTCGTGAAATTAAAAGAAGGAACTGTGTCTCTGTCTATGTTTTTGTTGTTGTTGCTGTTTGTTTTTTTTTGCTTTTTTGTTTTGAGTTGGAGTCTCACTCTGTCACCCAGGCTGGAGGGCA
>NW_007259936.1:419378-546655 GCF_000164805.1 Carlito syrichta | reverse complement strand
GGCCACCACAGCCTCGACCTGCTGGGCTCCAGCAATCCTTCCGCCTCAGCCTTCCAAGTAGCTGGAACTACAGGCGCGCACTACCATGCCCAACTAATTTTTTGATTTATTGTAGAGATGAGGTCTCGCCAAGTTGCCCAGGTGGCTCTCGAACCCGCGGGCTCAGGCAATCCACTCACCTCAGCCTCCCAAAGGCGCGGGATTACAGGCTGAGCCACCGAGCCCGGCTTGTCTATGTTTTTTATGTCTATAAATGTATCCTACAAAATTTTTTAAAAGGCTGAATGAATAAAATTAATGTACTATGAGGATTGGCTACTAGAGCTAAAAATAAAGGTTTAAGCATAAAATGCGGTACATTTAAGGAAATTTTTTGCACATGGTGGGTGCTCTCCATCTGTGTACATAATTGACTATCCCAGGAGAGAGTGGGAAGAAGTCTCCCGGCTGCTGAGGTAATGCTCCTGTGTTGCACATAGTTTACACAAAATAATTTACATGATCAATGAAACGTGGCTGGGGCAATGAGTTCCTCCTCCCCACATCCCCATCCCCGATCTCCAGCCTTAGCTTAGGCAGACTGCACTAAGAATGTAAAAGTACATCCTGCCCCAGGTCTTCTCACAGGAGCCTGTTCCAGCCTATATGCAGCAGAATTTGCTCTTGGAGCAAATGGAAGAGTCAAGTCTTTCTGTTTTCTCCCAAGTCGGTTAGAAAGCAGCCGTCCGCAAGAGTTGAATTTCTGGGAAATGGGGGCTGGAACTGCTCAGGCTTCTTTGCCTATACCACACCACATGGGTTTCAGTAGAGATGGTGGTGGTAAGGTAGTTTCCCGTGAAAGACTGGAGTCCCCTGAGGCTCAGGGGGCCTTCAAAGTCTGTGGCAGGAGCACAGAACTCCAGAATTCCCCTCACTCACTTTTCCCCGCTGTGCATGGTTGGAGTGGTGATTCATGTGAGTCTGCTTAGTGCCAACACAGGCTGATCAGTTTTCTTCTTTGCATTCTGTGGATCTTGTTACTTCTTGGTGAGTTGTGAGGTTTGCTGCAGGTGTCTTTCCTCCGAGTTCTGGGGCACCTTGTGTGTTTTGGTTTACTCAGTAGGAGAAACTCATTCTAGCTGCTTCCCATCAACCATCTTAATTTTATCTCCCATAGTATGTCTTTATTATTGTCTTAATGTTTATGGAATCTGTAGTGATATCCCCTCTTTCATTTCTGATATTGGTAAGTTGTGTCCTCACTCTTTTATTCCTAGACTGGCTAAAGGTTTATCAATTTTATTAATCTTTTTAAAGAACCGACATTTAGTTTTATTGATTTTCTTTGTTGACGGTTTATTTTCAATGCATTTATTTATACTCCAGTTTTTTATTTTTTACTTTTTTTGATTACATTGAATTTAGTTGCCCATTTTTTTAGCTTTCTAAGGTGGAAACTTAGATTGTTGATTTTAATAATTTTTTCTTATTTCAGTATAAAAAATTCAATTCAATGCTATATATTTCCCTCCAGATGCTGTTTTCGTGTTACATTGCACAGCTTTTTGTAAGTTCTATTTTCATTTTTATTTAGTCAAAAATATTCACAAATTTCTCTTGAGATTTTTTTTCTTTGACCCATATGTTATATAGGAGTGTGTTGTTTAATCTTCACATATTTTGGTATTTTCCAGTTATCTTTCTGTTACTGTTTCCTGGTTGTTTGTTTTTTGAGTTGGGGTCAAGTAAGTAAACGGATGAAAAGGTATATTTGCAATAGAAACACTAATCAAAAGAAAGAAGGAGTAGCTATGTTATTTTCTGACAGAGGAGACATCAAAGCAAGTTATCAGGAATAAAGAAGGGTGTTACATAATGAAAAGGGCTCGATTTTTCAAAAAGACATAACAATTCCTAATGTTTATGTGTTGTTGCCCAAGATGGAGTGCATTGGCACGATCGTGGCTCACCACAGCCTTAAACTCTTGGGCTCAGGCGATTCTTCTGCTTCAGCCTTCCACTAAACTGGGACTATAGGCATGCACAACCATGCCCAGCTAATTTTTTGAATTTTTTGTAGAGAAGAGGTCTCACTACATTGCTTAGGCTGGTCCTCAACTCCTAAACTCAAGCAGGTCTCCTGCCTTGGCGTCTCACACTGGTGTGAACCACTGAGCCTGACCTGTTTTGTATTTTAAATGTAGTTTATATTGCAGTGTGAGAGAGACATTTTATAATTTTCATTTTTTAAAATTGGTTGTGTTTTATGATGCAGAATGTGGTCTAACTTGGTGACTGTTCCATGTAAACTTGAGAACAATGTGCATTTAGTTGTTGATGGATGAAGTAGTCTATAGATGTCAATTATGTACGATTATTATTATTATTTGTTATTTAATAGTTCTATTATGTCCTTACTGATTTTTGGCCTGCTGGATCTGTTTATTTCCGGAAATGTTGTGGCCTTCAATGTGATAGTGCATTCATCCATTTCTTCTTGTAGTTCTATTATTTTTTTGTTTCACATAGTTTGATGCTCTGTTGTTAGACACATAAACATTAGGAATTGTTATGTTTTTTTGAAAAATTGAGCCCTTTTCATTATGTAATACCCTTCTTTATCCCTGATAACTCTACTTGCTTTGATGTCTTCTCTGTCAGAAAATAACATAGCTACTCCTGCTTTCTTTTGATTAGTGTTTCTATTGCAAATATACCTTTTCATCCATTTACTTTCAATCTATATGTCTATATTTAAAGTGAGTTTCTTGAAGACAACATATGTTGGGTCCTGTTTTTTGATCTACTCTGACAATATCTTCCAATTTGTATATTTAGAGCATTGATGTTCAAAGTGACTAATGATATAGCTGGATTTATGCCTAACGTATTCTCAAGCTCAGAGTTTCTTTTTCCAGCAGTGTCCAATCTAGTAATAACTTCATCAAAGGCATTCTTTATGTTTTTTATGGTATTTTTGATCTCTTACATTACTTTTTGGCTTGTTCTTAGAATTTTAATCTGTCTGCTTATATTACTCATCTGTTCTTTTATACTGTTACTTTATTCATCAGAATCTTCAGCATATTAATTGTAGTTTTAAATTCCCAGACTGATAATTCCAACATCCCTGCATTGTCTGCTTCTGATGCTTTCTCTTTCTCTTCAAATTGTTTTTTTTTTTTTCTTTTAGGATACATTGTAAATTTTTTGTTGATAGCCATACAAAATGTGTTTGGTAAGAAAAACTGCTACAAACAGGCTTTTGCTAATATTATGCTAATGTATGAAGGGACGAATGTGTTCTGTAGTCATAAGATTAGGTTTCAGTCTTTTAGTGAGCCCATGCCTTTAAACTCTGAATGTCACAAGTGCATCTCAGTCACTGCCCTTTCTTGGGTGGGACAGGATGGCTAGAGTGGGCTGAAGTTGGATACTTCTCCTGATCTGTTAGGCTCTGTTAAAATCTCAGCAGGATAGGCTCAGGTTACAAATACCTTTTCCTGAAATGGCAGGCCTTATTAAGAACAGAGCTTTGGTGCATTTTGAAATGGTTCCTTTTCCTCTCCCTGCACCAGATATAGGAAGGTATTTTTCTCTGATACTCTAAGAACCTGATCAATCCCCTGGAGATAAAACCTATGAAAGTGTGGGGGGAAGACCTGCTGGGTGCTCTGGAGTTTTTAACTTTTACACTCTTTACACTGAGTCTTTAGTGATCCATTAATTACAGTTTAGGTTTTTCTAATCTGATGTTGGCTCCCATGAAAATTTTCACTCACAGGTCTGCTTTGGTAAGCTATGACTCCCTGTATTCATCTCTACAATCTTGAGGACAGCAATACGCCCTCATTTCTCTTAAGGATGCAAAAAGAGTAGACTTTTTTCAATCTTTTCAACATTTTACTTACTGGGACCCAGTGGCAACTTTGAAACTCTTTACATGTGAAACTAGAAACTGGAAGTCTGCTTCTGTAATTTTTTAAGTTCAAAAAGGTAAGGCAAAACATATGAAAAAATTGTGAATACAGTGAGTATTTCCTTTTGTAAATATAATTTTTTGGCTTTTATTTGAGTTCAATTTCTTGTTTATCCTAAAATCTTATTCATTCATATATTGAATATAATATACCATATACGTTTAGCATCTAAAGTAAATTTCACATTTCTAAGCACATTTTAGGTTACAAAAAATCTGGTTTCCATATTTTTATTACTTGAAATTAAAAAGAAAATTAAAGCATAACATTCAGAATTAAGAATATAGAGTACCTTGGCTTTTAATATATCCTGGGTGAGAGAGGAAGGGCTCTGATGCTCTTTGATCCTAGTTGCTCTTGAAGAAGTAGATGCAATAATATTTAATAATGCCTGGGATCGTAATATATTTAAGTACGTTTCCACCAGATATTCCCTAAGAAGAAGCTAGCCAACGACCACCACTGATTATCCCACTATCATAATGCAAGGGAGGGATAACAAAGTATTCTGGTTGATCTTATAAATATTTGAAGATATATAAGTTTTACTATGGTTAAAGATTTTATTCTACTGAAAATAAAATTACATTAGCTACATAAGTGTTCACAATATACTTTAGGTTATTTTAAAGTAATTAAGAAAGGGGACAATATTCACTTCCTTGAGTTTGTTGTTTTTGTTGTTGATTTGTTTATTTTTTGGCTTGGAGAAAGAGCAAACCTAGTTGAGAAAATTAAAAATGACAATAATATAATAAAAATTATTAAAAACCTTAAGAACAAAAGGCATGAGCTCAACATGTTTCAGGATACAGTATGTAGCTATGAAGTATGAGACTGTACCCCTAAAAGGAGTCCTTGTAAAACATACAAACCAACTAATTAAAAATATAGTGTGTTCCACCTTTAAAATATGTTTTTTATTTTGCAGGCACCATGAAAATGTTTGCTGAGGTGTTGAATATATGAATAAAATAGGAAAACAAATGTGTCTGAGATATTGAGGTAAAACATCAACTATGGATAACTTCAAATATTTCCCTTTTTTATGTTTACTTATGCGTCACTGGGCAGGATGAGTATAAACCCCATGTGAAGTGCTATCTGGTCTAACTTTAATTATTTAGTTTTATCAATCACTAAACTCAAGGGGGTTTTGAATTTATATTCTACTATATTTCCCCAGTTTATTTACTCCTTCACTACTTCTGAAATTGTTGATACCCTCTCTCCTTCCTTACCTACTGCTGATGGTTTATTACTTTGGGGGAATTGTCCATTATCTCATCTGTGCCCAATCTCTCCACTTGTAAATACTCAGTAAATACTCAGAGTTTCATTTCTTTTGTCTCCTCAGGAAATTGGGTTCATCTCTTCTTCCCTTTCTCTTCTGCATGAACATACTATTTTATGCTCTTATAAAAATGATCTTAACCCCACTTCTTCCAGCCACTGCTCTATCTACCTGCTTGTCTTTCCAGAAGGATTTCTCAAAAGAGTTGACTTTATTTACTGTCCCCATGCCTCTGGGCCTCCCAGTCTCTTTTTAACTTGTTCTAATAAGGCCTTCAACACATTGAAAACTTCAGGTATACTACACCTTCTGATTTTCCTGTGTTCACTAGTGTCTCTTTCTCATAGTTGTTTTCTTCATTTTTCTTCTCACCATCTTTCTAATATTTTAAGGGCGCAGATCTTAGTCCTTGAGCCTCTTCTCTATCTATGCTTAATCTGTTAGAAGTTTCAGCCAATTTCATTATATAAATATCCACAATATACTCATGACATTTAACTGCATATTTTTAGGTCATAGTTCATATGTACAACAGCTTTCCAGAAATCCCTATTTAAATCTTATATGAACATGTCCTCAATAAAACTTGATTATTCACTTCAACTTGCTCCTTTCCTTCTCTCCTCTACTCCTTGATTAATGGCAATTCTATTTTTCCAATTGCTCATAACAAGTTTGGAGTCATCCTTGAGTTCTTTCTTACTCTAATTCCTCATATCTATTCTGCCAAAAAACTTTTCTACTCTCTCATAGTAAATTTGGAAGCTGGCCGCATTTGCTACCTTCACTGCCACCTAGACCAAACACTATCATCTCTCTGTTGTGTTATTACATCAACGTCCTTAAGGGTACAATTACTTCCATTCTAGCCTCGCCATGAGGTCTGTACAACATAATAGTGAAAGTGATCTTAACAAAATGAAATCAAGATTGTGTCATTTCTCTTCTTAAGACTCTCTAGGGAGGCCAGGCACGGTGCCTCAACCTGTAATCACAGCACTTTGGGAGGCTGAGGCGAGAGGATTGCCTGAGCCTGGGGGTTTGAGGTCAGCCTGGGCAACTTGGTGAGACCTTGTCTCTACATAAATAAAAAAAAAAAAATTAGCCGGGCATGGTGGTGAGCATCTGTAGTTTCAGCTACTTGGAAGACTGAGGCGAAAGGATCTCCTAAACCCAACAGGGAGAGGATGCCATTGCACATTGCACTCCAGCTTGGGCAACAGAGTGAGACTCCAACTCAAAAAAAACAAAACAAACCTCTCTAGGGAAACTTAAGAGTCAATCAAACTAATAATTGTTTCTGCTATGGGCAAAAAAGCATTTTTGAAAACTGCATTTTTAAAGTTAACCTATCAATGTATTATTTGTACACTATTATCTTAACCATAATATATACATGCATACAAATTGGAAGTTAAGGGATAGGAGAAATGCCCTTGGCAATTTATAAGAAAACTTAGAGGAAAAGCAAAGTGCTGTTAAATCAGTGCTATTATACTTCCCCCTCTACAACTTACTGAATATTTTATTTCTTTGAAAGCAGAAACATTATTTTCATATCCTATCTTGATCTGAGTTTAGTAGTCTTTGTCAGTGTGTGCTCAAAGAATATTTACTTAGTAAAAATATTGGGTTTTGCAGTGAAAACCCAAATGTGCAAAGTATTGTAGACAATAGGGATCACAGTTTTATATTAACTCCAGAAACTGTTTTGTGTTTTGTTTTAAGATTTATAGGATTGGGGGATGGGAAAACACCTCTTATCAACAGGGTGCCTGAATGAAACATAATTGTACACCTAACCCTTAACTGTACCCCACAAAACCATAATAAAAAATACTGATTAATGAAAAAAAAACAAAAACAACAACAACAACAAAACAAAAACAAAAACAAACCAAAATAAACTTCTTTAAATATTTAAAAAAAAAAAAAAAGATTTATAGGAACATAGCTATAAAAGCCAAGTTTGATTTGGAAGTGCAACCTTTGGTCATATTAAAATGAGATAAAAATCTCTTGAGAGCTTGCCTTTCCTGTATTATGCATAACTCTTTCCAGCATTTATTATTAGATTCAAGAAATTCTCACTTTCTGACTGCTATGATCTAAAAATGAAGATGATCCATTAATCACTGGTAACTGTACATTAATTTTTATTAGGAACTTTGTAATTTTCTGACCAAAGTTATTGAAAACATATGTTGAAAGATAATTTCATTTTTAATAACCTAGTAACAATGTCTTCTTTTAAAAATCTGAGTTCTAAAATTTTTGTTTATAATAGATACATCATAACAATACAATGTTTATGGAATATAGTATGTTGTTTTCATATAGGAATTCATTTATACTGATCAAATCAGAATAGTTAGTATGTCTATCACCTCAAACTTTTATTATAACTTTCAAGATCTTCTTTTCTAGCCACCTTAAAATATACAATAAGGAAAGAATGAGATTCCTAGATTTTTTATTTTGCATTATAGCTGAAGTTGCTAGAAAATTATTTCTGTAACTATTATTTGCCAGTGATCAAGAAAGTTATCATAGCGAAGATGAATTTAAAAATTAATACCATAAAGTACGTAAAATGTCTTTTTTTTTTTTTTTTTTTGAGTTGGAGTTTCACTCTGTTGCCCAGGCTGGAGTGCAGTGGCACGCTCACAGCAAGCCAGCATCGACCCGCTGGGCTCAGGCGATCCTTCCACCTCAGCCTTCCAAGTAGCTGGAACTACAGGTGCATGCTACTGTACCTGGCTAATTTTTTTTTTTTTTAAATTTTTTGTAGAGACGCGGTCTCACCAAGTTGCCTAGGCTGGTCTCGAACCCACGGGCTCGGGGAAACTGGCCTCAGCCTCCCATAGTGCTGGGATTACAGGCTGAGCCACTGAAACTGGCCCAAGATGTCTTTTAATAAAAAAATTTATTAAAATTAGTACGCTAGAAAAACACAAAAACATATATTGCTTATAGGTTAAAAGAGAATGATGAAATTTTGGCAAGGATGTAGACTAATTGGAGATACCTATCATAACATATTACTTGGAGTGTAAATTGATACAGTCACTTTGGAACAATGTTTGACTATGTGCATATCCTATGACCCAGAAATTCCACTAATAGAAAATGCATACATAGCTGAAATGCATACATATGCTTGAGGAAATACATTACAAGAGTATTCACGGCAGCAATATTCACAATATTTAGAAATTGAAAAATAATATAAATTACTAATGTCTGTCAACAGACGAATAGATAAATCAGCTGTAGTGTATTCATACAATGATTTACACACATACATGTAACCTGCATACATGTGTGATAAATTAGATTGACATAATTTTGAATAAAATAATAGATAATAATTGAAACATAAACAAATGTAGTGTAGATTCTATTTTCATACAATTTTTTAAAAGAGACAAAATTAAGTTATGGTGTTTAAGTCAAAATTCTGTTACCTTTTGGGAATATATCCTGAAATGGAGTGGGGAATTTTGAAGTGATAATAGTTTTGTTTTTGGCTTCTGGCTACAGAGACACATTCAGTTTGTGAAATTTTATAAAACTATGTGTTTTAATTTAATTTAATTTATTTATTTTGAGTCAGAGTCTCTCTCTGTTGCCCAGGTTGGAGTACAGTAGCATGATCACCACTCACTTCAGCCTCAATCTCACAGGCTTAGGTTATTCTCCTGCCTCAGTCTCCTGAGTAGCTGGGACTACAGACCTGTGCCACTATACCTGGCTAATTATTTTTAAAAATTTTTATAGGAATGAGGTCTTACTATGTTGCCTAGGCTTGTCTCGAACTCCTGGGCTCAAGCAAAAGTGCTGGAATTATAGGTGTGAACCACCACACCTATCCTATGTGTTTTTATGATTTATGAATATTTTATATGTTTTTATGATTTTTGAATATTTTATATTTTTACTTTAATAAAGTATTTGTCATATTGACCATAATGAATTTGGTTTATCAGGAGAGAATAGTTGGATGACTGGCTATTAAATTGTCCCATGGGATGAAAATATTTTGGTATAATTTATTTATGTTCCACCATTTGGCCTTTGTTAGTACATGCCATGTTCCCTGGAGTAAGAGATGCCAACTCACATTACAAATAAACCTACAAGTTCCCGATGAGTAAACAGTAAGCCCAATATATTAATTGACAATGAAGAATATTCTTTTCTATTAATGGCGATGTTCTCTATTTAAGATATACCTTTCATTATCACCAAATTAACAAATGGATTGTTGCTTAACAAGAATTACAGACTGAAAGTAGAGGAAGTTGAAGTGTTATACAAGATTTTTTCACTTAGGCTATGGTGATACTCGCTGTTTTGTAAATCAAACTCTTGTATCTAAGGCCTATGTATTGTTCACATTTGATGTTTTTCAATTTGGACTATTCCAGAGAAATCATGCCACCTTGCCAAGTTTCCTTTTTCTCATTTACAGGCTCTATATTTTCTTCTTCTTTATGCAAATTTTCTTTAGATATAATGCAATGTAATAATGAGGTTTTAAATTATTAAAAATGCAATTGAATCCTCGTGATTGAGTCAGCAATTGGGACATCTTGCTTGTTTTGTTGGGATTTCACAATTTTTTAGCCATCCCACAAATACTGACTATCTTTTTATTTACTCCATTTGTGATTAAGCATATTTTCTTTGTGCAATTTTGTTCAGAGGATCAAATTTAAGCTTTAAGCTCTTTGAGGTAATTTAACTGTGTCACTCATGTACCTCCTACGTTATTCAGATATTTACACACTTGCTTTCACTTATTAAAAACAGTTTTTGAATATTAGATTTAAAAGTTTGAAAAAATATTATGTAATTATTCATTACTCTTTTTTCCTGCGTTCAGCTGTACCAACTTAAATCAGTGAAGAAAGATGAGAATATATTATTCTTTGAGAACATAGTTATTCTTGAAATCGATCCCCCTTTTTGTTAAGTTTTAGAAGACAACAGTATCATTAGCAATGATGTCAAAGTCAGAATAAAACAAATTAGTGTTTCTGTTGGG
Organism: Carlito syrichta; assembly: GCF_000164805.1. Taxonomy (NCBI): domain Eukaryota; kingdom Metazoa; phylum Chordata; class Mammalia; order Primates; family Tarsiidae; genus Carlito; species Carlito syrichta. The sequence goes on along the minus strand of NW_007259936.1, from coordinate 536,352 downwards.
AGAATCTCAGAGTTTTCAATTAGTTTTGAAAGATACATAATTATTTGGCAATTTCCTTCCTACTATTCATCATCCTTTGCTGATATATTATTAAAGTCAAGCAACTATGGGGGTCAGACAAAACAGAACAAGGATGGATAATAAATTTAGAAAATGCTAGTGCATTAGCATTTTCTAAATTTCTCCCAGAAGGCACACATTCCTTCAGCTCCTCTGGCAGGCTGGAGCACAGACACATACGCATGCAACTGATACATTTCAAAAGGAAGGACATGATTTGTTTTGGTTTTGCTGAGTACTTATACAAATCAGTGGTCCAAGACAGCAGGATGATATTATAATTTTCAAGCATGCTGTACTCTCAAAAGTTTTTATAAGATGAAATAAGGGCAACCCCTTTGGGTCCCCTCCCACTATGGGAGCTTTTCTTTCCTCTTAGTAAATCCTGTTTTCTCAAAATAAAATATAAGGTAAAATAAAATAAAATAAAAAGATGAAATAAGAGAGCTAGTTAAAATTGCATTGTGAATAAATTACCTGGAATTTATTTATAAAAAATTGTGTATTTATTCTTACATGTTTAAGTTTTAGTCCCCTTCAAAGTACTCTTTGTTTGATGCAACACACCTATTGAGACACATTTTCAGAAGGACCAAAATTCAAGCTACTCATAGTTCAGGGGCAGTTAATAAGGCAGGAGGAACAAGCACGAATTAATACTTTGAAGCATTTTACCACACCAGTGTGTGTCCTTTGCAAACTTTTACATTTGTCTCTGCCAATAATTTTGACAGAATAACTTGGTTACTTACTCTCTTCTGCACTGACTGCTTTATTTATTTGGATTTTCTAATTTTTATAAGAGTTATATCAGAACAATGAGAATAGAAAATGCTGCTCTTTCTGCTTTTGAATGTCATGTCCCTTGACAGTGTCAGAAGCAGAAATTAATAAATTAATACGTACTTGTTGAGATTTCAGTTTATTAAATTAGGAAAATTTTCCAATGGGAGCAAAGGATAGAGAATTTCATGATATAGCAAAAGATATGTGTGAGGGGAGACAAAAAACCTGGAATTTATTTGTAAAATATTGTATATGTATTTTTACATGTGTAAACTTCAGTCACCTTCAAAGTACTTTTTGTTTGATACAATCCATCTATCGAAACACATTTTTCCATTGCTCAAAATGGCTTTTGAATTCGTCAATTTTTATGCCTTTTTGTGCCACTGCCATTTTTCTTTGTTTGACCTCTTCCACTTTTTTCATCCAGGGAAACAAAAATAAGGTCACTTGAATTGAGATCTGGTAAATAGAGAGGGTGGAGCACGGGGGTTATGCCATCTTTGGTCAAAAACTGTTGAGTACTCATGGGTGGGTGCACGTGCAAATCACCCATCATGAAATGGTCAAACAAATTGAAAGTCTCTTTAAAAAAAAAAAAAATCACTGAGACCGGTACTGCCTGTTCCTACAATGCTAGTGGCTGCATTGATTCCAATGGGTTCCTAGAACACTTACCTCGTGGGGGAAGAGTGTACTACAAAGGTTCCACCCTCCAAAACACATTCCTAAGTTTTTTCTTAGTGTTCCCCCTAATACAGAACACTCATGAATGGATTAATGTCATTAACATGGAAGTGGGTTATTATCATAAGAGTGAGTTGTTACAAAGTAAAACTGGCCCCTTGCCTTCCTCTGTCTCATGCACTTGCTCCTACCTTTTGTCTTTGGTCATTGGATAACTGTCACCAGATGCTGGTGCCATGCTGTTAGACTTTCCAGCTTCTAGCACCATAAACCAAGTAAATGTCTGTCCTTTATAATTTTCTTCTGTAAGAAACTCTTCAGTGTTATATAGGAAACATGTTTGATTATTTTTATTTATTTCACTTATCATTATAACTTTTTTCTTCCTTTTTCCTTTCATCCTTTCTTTTCCATATAGTGTTCAAACTGGAAGTAATGTGCCATTACCACACTAAAGTAAAATATATGCACTTCCATGATTTATTAAAATAATTATTTTCACAATTTAACAAAGGCAATTTTATTAATTGACTTCAAATATCAAATAAGAGATATCTTTTGAAGAGTGAAAAGGTGATAATTCTTGATGATTATAGCTATTTCTCTTCCCTAATTTTCAATTCATATTACACTTAAAGAACTCTAAACTACTTTTTATCTCTAAATAATTTTCTACTATTGATGCCTTTTCAATTCTGAGAATAACCATCATGAAATGTTTTATCTACTCTAAGTTATAACTGCATTTTAAATTCAAAGTTTATTTATAAGTCGTTAGAAATAATAGTTGTAATTTCTCAAATGCCCTATTATAACATTAAATTTGTTATTATTATTATTTAGTAGTAATTTTGGTTTATGTGAATAACCTTTTATAGTCATGTACAATTATTTTTCTTCCTGCTGTTAGACTATTAAATAAAAGTGAAAATTGTCATATTTACTGATTCTGTAGTTGATTATGCCTCTTCATTTGATTATTCACAGTACACATATGTTTATCAACGTCATCTATAATCATATTTGTGTAAAATTCAAAATAGGGAATATAAAAATGGCACTTTGTAGAAAGCAGTGGGTTGTTACAAAGTAAAGACAGAATAAAGGAGGATGAATCTTTGTTGAGGGGCAGGTTAGCAGTCTAGCAGTTATTATTTCATATTCTTTGTGACTGCATAAAATTGTCATCCCAGTTTGAGCAGCATCTTGGCATTTAATTGCTGTGTGAGTCAAAAACTAAACCAACTACATGGTGAGTAGTTGAGGGTATATATCAGTATTTATACTTCCACTTTTTAAATTGAACTCAACAACTAATTTTAGTAGTGAAACTTTGACAAGTTGCTTAAACATTTTGTTTTATTTTCCTAATTTATAAAGTAAATCATAATTCACCTATATTAGTGGTGGTTGTGAGTTTTAAATAAGGTTTTTATATTTTGTGAGAGTTTAATAAGGATGTTATATAAAAAATATTAGTGCGATGTTTGGAGCAGGGTGAACTCATACCAACAGTATAATTCTAATGACCAGACTGACCTACTGACCACATAGACAAAGCTTGTGTTATAAATTATTACCAGCATTAATATTGGGTCTTATAAATACATCATAGAAAAAACTGTCCTGTAGCAGCATAGAGAGTAAGGTAGGGGGAAAGAACGAGAGAGATGTAGCTGACAGAGGGAAAGAAGAAAAGATAAAAGAGGAACAATCTATATGACTTGAATACCTAACCCTGAATTGTACCCCACATCTTTAAAATACATACATAAATAAATAATGGGAAATGTTAAAAGAAATAAAACAAAAATACAAAAAACAATGAACTTTTTTTTTGGCTCTTCAGAGTCTGAAAGTATTGAAACAGTGAAAATGTACAAGCATATTTTTCTATTATGATATTACATGAGAATTTAAGATTTCAAATTAGACTAGAAAATATTCTCAAACTGGAAGAAAATGGGCTCTAGAATCGGTGTTGATATGAAAGCATTTGTGTTTTATGACACATACTTGGATTTTCATTTTGGAATTCTTCAACAAACGTGAGTGACACTGAATAGGCTACTTCTCTGAAACTTAGGTTACTTATATATAAAGAGTAAGTTGGGCAGAAGTAGCAGTTTTCAACATGTGTCCTATAAAAGTTGAGTTTCTTGGTCAAACAAGTTTGGCAAATGGTGCATTTCATATCTCCCCTGTTGAAATTCCCAAAAAGACCTGAACTTGTTAAAGCCTCTGAAAGCCCTGTAGTAAAGATAACACCTAGTTAATTTGGTTTTACCCAGTTTTTTCAGGTTTTTTTTTTAAATTAAGTCCATTTTTCAGGTATTTTTCATGTAACTCTTTTCATCAAAATCTTGAGCTACCATTCAGCAGATTAAATTTTGAAAACACTTAGAAAATAGATCATTTCTACTATGTTTAGGAATCTATTTCATGAACTTTGATAATAAATAAATTGAATTTTAACTTTATTAGAAACCTAATCAATCAACTGTTCTCTTTTGATTCCCCTGGGGACAATGACTAAGCCAAGAGAATCTTGAGCTTTTAATTTCTTCTGTGTGTCAATGGCACAAAGGGCGTAGAAATAAAATTAAATATAGTTTACTAGAGCAAAGTAAAACCAGGTATTTTTAGTATTTGTTTTGTGATACAAGAATTTTTTTATTATATCATAATAAACAATAAGTAACAACTGAATTTCTAAATCTGAAGTTTTTAATTATATACATTTTAATTCTCCTTTCATACAAATAAAATATAACTAGTATATGTAAAGATTAATAGTTAAAAGTATAAAGGTAGATGTTTTTCAGAGAATTGTTGCCACTTATTAATTTGTTGAATTAAAAGAAAATACATTTTTACTTACTTAAAGAAACCATTCTGTAGGTTATTCAGGCTAATAAGAGGTCCTATGATTGGCCCCAAAGACTTACAGTGAATGAAACTATCTATTAATTGATGGTCATGTATCGAGTATTAGCTATTATACCCAGTATAAAACAAATCACCCTCAAATGACTATTCTCTCCTCAGGGTTGAGGTTCAGACTTTATTGGAGAGAGTGTTTCTATGGCTCCCTGGATGGTGGAAAAATTGCTGAGGTGCTGTGCTGGCAGAACTTGCTAGAAACCTGCTCTCTGGAGAGCTGGAGGATACAGTTCACAAAAAATGTCTTCCACTTTTGAAGTAACTTGCAAGTTAACTGGAAAGGTTAGGGCAGAGAGTTACAGGGGGAAATGTTTTACTAGAGGTATTTCCTGAAGAATTGTCTGAGGGGCACTGGAAAAAACTACTATCTACTGGTACTGATGACCCACGTACCTTGCAGGAGCCAAGCACCAAAGAAACATTTCCTGCTGAAACAAGACTCCGAAATACCACGTGCAGCAGAAATTTTGTGCTGGAAAAATCACCTGCTGTGGGAACTGGGTAAGTGAGCACCAGCATGAGGAGGAGACTCTTCCTCTTGCTGTGTCTCCCCTGTACCCTCTAGTGAACAAACTTGACATCATCAGCTGGCAGGCAGAAATAGTTAGTCTAGATCCATTTTTGTAGCTGGAAATGAATGATGGATTTGGAGTGGAAATATAGCAGATTGATTAGTGGTGCACATAGTCATTAAAATTTTGACAGGCATAGTTCCTGAATTAAGTGTGTTTCTATATGTTTGTATAATTTAAGCCTTATTGCAGAATTTCTGGAAATTCTAGTGATAGGAGAGATCATACTGAAATCTTGCTCAGGACTACTTTGGTGCAGTGTTATAGGCAAAATTCTATAATGGCTCCCCAAGATTCCTATTTCCTGAATGCATGACTTGTAGAACCCACTCCAAAGAAGTCAATTGGATCACAATCTTGTGACTCTTGTGATTAGGTTACCAAGTTTTGGACTTCCAGTTAAAAAAGGAACATCAGAGAGCTGCTGTTAATATAGTCTTAGAAGATGTCACAACCATGTTATGATAGGCCCTACAGAGAAGGTAGAGAGTGGTTTCATCTAGTAGGGAGTGGTTTCGAGCAACTGAGTGGGTGGTCCCCAACCCACAATTGCCAAAAAAAAAAACAACTCAGTCATATGGTCTCAAAAAATTTAAGTCTGTCAGTAACCAGTGAGTTTGGAAGAGAACCTCAGACTCAGATGAGACTGCAGTTCCAGACTTCATTTCGATTGTAGACTTGTGAGACCCTGAACAAAGAATTTAGGCAAGCCATGCCTGGACTTCTGCCTACAGAAAATGTGAGATAATAAATCATGGTTCTTGTTTGTTATCATTTGCTATAAAGCAATAGAAAAACTAATCCAAGTAGCCAGCATTTTTCTTCTCTCTATTTGAGTTGCCATCTACAAGAAGCATTTCTTGCTATTCCTATGGTCCCATCTATTGTCAATTTTTCCCCTTGCCTGCCAACTAATTTATTATGGCAAATAGTTACAATGTTGCCTAATAATTTTTTAAAATAATAAATCACTTTACAGAAATTATAGCTAAGTATCTGTAGGGTTTTGCTTGAGTGTTCCTAATGATGCAAATAATGAGAGTAAACATTTATTGGTAATATACACGAAATGTGTGACAGAAACTTTGCCAGGTGTTTTATATCTATTACCTTGAATTCTTCTTATGACTCTACAAGTTAGACTGTAATATCATCCTGAGATTTTACAGCATTAAAAGGCTTGTTCAAAATACAACAAAGGGTAATAGTATCCGGGATTGCCAGTATGAATCCCAAATTCACTGCACAATTAAAAACTGTCTCAAATTGAAGTTACTGTGACTTGGATTGGCTAATAATAACAAATTCCGGTTCTGCAGTCACTTTGCAATAATTTTATCTTATGGGGCCTTATGCTTATCTTATGTTCTAGGAACCCATGATACTTGAGAATATGATTTGAAAAGAATATTATTTTTATATTTTAATTACTATGGTAGGAACACTGATTTGTTATCTCAAGCTACCTATGCCCCACATTTCCACAGTGATGGCTGCTGCCAAAATTAAAGTCAAGCAATAGAATCCTAGCTAATGAGATGTCAGCAGAAATGATGTGTATGGATCAGGATCACATTCTTTAAAGGAAACTACTTGCCTTCAACTTTCTTTTTCTTACTTCAGGTTAGAGTGTGGACATAATGGTGGAAGAGGGTCAATCTTTCTAGAATTGCTTTTAAGATGTGTTTCCCTGTTTCCTCCAAGATCCAATGCCTGGTACTTAGTAAGAGTTATGTATCGTGAGACAAAATGAATTGCAAAACTCATCATCAGATAGAGCATACTGAAACCAGTGCACTGTGGAGTTGTGGGGAAGTTAAAGATTAAGTGACTGAACAGTTAGGTAGATGCATCCTGAAGGTGGATGGGAATTTAGAACTTGAGCAAATTCTGCTCTTTTATTATGAAAGCATGTATTTTAGGTTTTTCCAGAAACAGTAAAGTAGGACGAATATACTAAGGTTGTACTAGTACACATAATTATCTGGAAGAATCTGGGCACCAGTTGCCTGATATGTCAATTGTTTTTACATGAAACAAGAATTTTACAAAAAGTGATAATAACCTTGCTTACCTAGTAAGGTTTGGGAATGAAAAGACCATGTATTTTGAAACATTGTGAAAGGTAAGGGTATCTCGGAGCAGAGCTTCTCACAGCAGAATTTATGGCACAGCTTCTATTTTATTATGCTAGAGTTACACAATTTATCAAGACTCAAGATGTCACACTGACTCCTCTCTGCTCATGAGCCAGCCCTTCTTACCCAGTGATCACTGGTTGCTTCAGATAAAAGTAAAAGTAGATAAGAGTGAGAGAGAGGATGAAAAGTCTGGCATAAAATGATCTTAGAGCCAGTTACTTCTGGATCAATACCAGGTATGGGTAGCCCCGAAAAAGATTAGTATGTATCTTATATGTTCTTGAAATTTAACACTCACTAACATTCTTCTCATGGGTCCATTTCAACTTATAGTGAAAATAGATGTGTGAAACCATGAAAATAAAATTTTATGATCAAAGAAGAGAGAGTATATAATTCTGACCTCCCTTTTGACTCTTATTTTATAGATGAAGGAACTGAGTCCACATGAGGTTAAGTGGCTTAAACTTAATTCACACAAATATTCATTTATAGAGTAAGATCCAATAGCAAGAACAAAAACACATTTTTCTGCTTCTTTGAGTCATTGCACATATATTAAACTTGAATGAACATTTTTTTTTATAATGGTATTTGGCAAATGCCATTTTCTGTACCAAAACATTTCTAAGTAATGTTAACAGAAGAAACAAAGTGGTAGCTTTGCATGTTTCACAATAAAAGCTTGCATGTTTTGGTGGATAAATTCTGAAACTCTCATACAAAATTGGAGACAGGGACTATGTGAATTGTGAATGTAAAACAAAACCACAAAATATGACTTTATGTTTCACAATAAAAGATCTTATGAGGTTCTTCTGTGATGATTTTATTCATAAATGTTATACCCCTTTGGGGTGGGTCAAATTTCGCTGTATAATCGTCATAAATGGAAGTGGTAATTTATGAGGAGAGAAAAGATTAGTCAGAATATTGTCAATCTATACTATTCCTTAGTAAAGTCTTTCATGCAACATAGCTGCCACTAAATCCAAAAGCTACTGAGAAATTTTGAAGGGGCACCACTATGCAGTCAGGGGAGCACATCCAGAAGTTAGTTGCCTGAATCTTTGCAAATTTAAACAGGTCCTTGTGATCAAAATTTCAATATGCTTGGAAATCAGTCAACACCATGACCTTTAAAAGCCCAGACTATTTAGTGAAAAAAGGAGAAGTGAGCTATTTTTGAGATAATTCACTACTTATTTCTACTTATTAGTGCTTGATTAAATTCCCCCTCATTCACCGTTATGAATTGAATTTCTAGGAAATCCCGTCCCCAATGTATATGATGAAGTCCTAACCTCCGATGTAATAGTATTTAGGCTACATTAAATCATGAGGGTAAGGCTCTTATGATGGCATTAGTGGCCTTATCAGAATTGATGAGAAGCCTGGTGTGTTTGTGTGCACATGTATCCCAGTTACTTGGGAGGCTGAACTGGGAGAATCACTTGAAGCCAGGAGTTGAAGCTACAGTGCACTATGATTGTGCCTGTGAATAACTGCTACACTCAGTGTCATCTCTATAAAGATGAAATGAAGTAATTAAGAATTAAAGGACAGAGAAAAAGAGATACCTTTCTTTCTTTCTTTCTCTCCATGTATACACACACCTAGGAAAAGGTCATGTGAAAACATAGCAGAAGGTAGCTACCTGCAAGTAAGGAAAAGAATACTCACCAGAACTAGATCATGCTGGCACCATGATCTAAGACTTCTAGACTTAAGAAAGTGAAATAAAAAAATACAAAACAAAACATGGTATTTAAGCCACCCAGTCTATGGTGTTTTTTTTTTTTTAATGGCAGCTCATGCTGCCTTTGCATAGATATTCACTACGCCAAGGCAACTGTAATATGTATTGGAGAGTAAAATTAATATATCTTGTGTAAAGAAGAATTAGATAATGAGTAAATGAATGATCAGACTTAAGAATGATGATAAGCTATTTGAATGAGAAAAATAATATTAATTGAAAGACAGAAGAAAAGTAGAGTCAAAAATAAAACAAAAGGTAAGGATAGATGAAAGTGAATCTCATCTTGGTGATGAAAATGGGTGATCTAAATGTTTTGGGGAAGAGTTTGTATCTATGTAGATGATATTGGGAGTGGCAGAGATACTGATGGAGTGTTTTACTGTGTATCAAGATTGTACTGGTCTCTTTTGGAGAATTCTTAAGTGACTAAGTAGTACTTTTAAATTCAGCTTAAAATTCATTGAAGCCACCATGACAATGCAAAGACTGAGCTACAAGGAAATCCCCATTATATTTGGGTTGTAATTTGTTTTCATTTAATTCTTGCTATAGTCTTATGAAATGTGTTTAGTCATTGTATTTTTAACAATTTAGGCCTCAGGGAGATTAGGCAAATTAGACTTCAAGATGATTAGGCAAATTAGACCTCAGGAAGATTAGGCAAATCTTCAAATTTCCACAGTCTGTAAGTACCGGAACAGAAATTATAACACTTGTCTAGCTAATTTCAAAACCTGTACTATTCATTACACTATATTGACAATCCTTAACATGGAAAGATATGGAGAAATTCTACTAAAATAATAAAGAACTAAACCAAAAGCTTTGATTTTATACAGTCACCTTTTCTCATGTACTAAGTACTACTAAGTATGAATCAGCACTCTCCTTTTCTAAAATTGTAAATTTGTTGACTGGTTTGCAAGAGACCTTAAAGCTCACTTAGTTTATCTATTATTTGAATTTTCCAGTGTCATGAACAGCTACTAGAAGTGCAAATAGGAAGTATGGTAGTACTGTTGTGGTATCAAAAAAATAAAAATAAAAAGACCAGTTGCAGAATGAAAGAGCCTAAAATCTTGTACTATTACAATTTATTTGTATAAAATGTAAAAAGTATTTAACTTTTCTGAATCTCAGTTTCCCTGTGTGTGAAAATCTATTCTCTGTAAAGTTTCATTATATTTTCATTATGCCATTGCTTTTGTAACCTAAAATGACATTTGTGGCACATGTACAAACCCTGAGTACTCTGATTTATATCTATCAATACAATGCTTATATTAGCTCTGAAGCAGTTGAGTTGCGCAAGTGAAAGCACTACCAAAAACACTGCTAGGATTCATTTAAAAAACAGAAAAAAAAAAAAAGGGAAAAACAAGGCAGCTTAAGTTAATGTTGAAATGAAGTAGTTAGGATAATTCCTCCCCTAGCAGATAATAGTAGAAAGCAAAACCCAAGCATATGTATGTATGTAATCTAAATATTGCATATATATTTATATGTATGTGTGTATGTTTACGTTTTAATTTTTAAAGACGCTGGAAAGTGACCAAAACCAGGTAGAAATTGGAGACAAATTTACACTTGAAAAAAAATCAATTGAAACGATAAAATTTGAAAGCTTTTGGCTTTCTTTCCAGAACTTGATCTCTAGTTGTCACAGCTATGGCAATAGCAACAACAACAACAACAAAACACACATAGTTTTTGGAACTGCAGGTGGTGCAGTGAAGAGTACAGGGGTGGCAGAACAGGTGGAAATTTAGGGGAAATTCCAGGAAGTGAGAGACCCACGGAAGGGATGAAAAATAAAAGATGAGTATAATCTCTGCTCAAATTCCCTGATTGACTCTTAAACTTTGTATGTCAATAGGAATCCAGAGGCCAGGTGAAAAAGTGACACACACCAGTAGGAATGTACTCATGAAAGACAGAAACTGCAAGTGCACTGACTGCATGACAGTGTAGGAATCAACTATCTATACTTTAGGTGACAGAAAACTGAAGATTTGTTGGCCTGAGGTGGCAGAAGACAGAGCTCAGAACTGGCAGAACACTTAAAAATTTAAGTCAAGATACCAATAACAGAGGAATTGCAGAGAGTAGGCTCATAAATCTGTGTATAATCTTTCCCCAAATCTTTGACTGATTCACACAGTATTCTAACATTTACAAAAAATGTAAAGGACCTCGAATAGAAAAGGAATATTTTGAAAAAAATAACAAAGTTGTAGCACTTACAGTGTATGCTAGTGGCATAATGTAGACATATATATCAATAAAACAGTACAATTAATTTTGAAAAAGACTTGAAGATAATCAGTAAGGAAATAATTGTCTTTTCCACAAGCAGCATTAAAACAACTGCATTTTCATATAGAAAAATAAGTCTTGACCTTTATGTCATATTATGCATAAATATTAACTAAAAATGTATCATAGCTCTGAATTTAAAAGCTAATACAACAAAGAAAATGTTTGCCACTTTGGGCTAAGCAAAAATTTCTAAGGATACAAAATGCCTACACAATACATATAAGTTGAATTCCATAAATATTGAATGTAAAAGCCATAAATTGTGATAAATTTATTTTCAATGCATGTATCTGACAAAGGAAAACATATGGAATATATAAAAACTAATAATAAAATGACAAACCACCCTACCAAAAAGATGGACAAAAGATTTGAATACTTTATAGAAGAACATATATTTTTACAGCAAAAAACACACATGAAAACACAATTATTCATCTAAAAATGTTTTTAAAAATGCACTGAAATATCATTGTATACCCATGTGAATGACAAAAGTTGAAAAGCCTGACAACATGAAGTATTAGAATACAAAGTCACTGGAATGCTCATGTATTACCAGTAAGAATGAGAAATGCTACACTTTACAAAATAGGTGGTGTCTCATGAAGTTAAATATGCACTTTCTATTTAATCTAGCAGTTCCACTTCTAGAGATTTACCAAGAGAAATCAAAATTCAAACCTACAAAAGAACTTGTACAAAAGTTTTCTCAACAACTTTATTCATATTAGTCAAATTAGCTGAAAATTCAACTGCCCTACAACAGGTCAATGAATAAAGACAATATATTGTATCTATACAATAGAACTCTACTGAGAAACAGAACGGAACACACTACTGATATTTTAAACTACATAAATGTATCTCTGAAATACTATGTTGAATGAAAAATCCAGATAACTAAAAACTACATACTGCATGGCTTCTTTATATAATACTTTAGAAAAGACAGACAAACATAAAGTAACAGTGAATTGTTCAATGGCTACCTGTGGGGAGAAAGAGTTGGGAATTTATTGCAAAGGAGCAGAAGGGAACTTTTGGAGTTATGGAACTATTTTCCAGCTTGATTTTGGTAGTGGCTGCATGAATGTACGTACTTTCAAAACTTATTAGACTACACAATTAAATATATGCATTTTATTATATTTAATTTATATTTCAATAAAGTAGATTAAAAAGATAAATGAAGTCAGGTATGTTAGCATATGTCTGTAATCCAACACTTTGGGTGGTCCAGGCAGGAGGATCGCTTGAGGCCAGGAGTTTGAGATTAGTCTGGGTAACAGAGCAAGAACCTGTCTCAACAACAACAATTTAAAAATTAGTCAGGTGTGGTGCTATGCACCTGTAGTTACAGATACTTGGGAGGCTGAGGCAGGAGGGTCACTTGAGCCCAGAAATTCATGGTTACCGTGAACTATGATTGCTCCACTGCACTCCAGCTTTAGCATCAGTGAGAGTCTCTCTCTTTTTCTCTCTCATTCTCTCTGTTTCTGTCTCTCTCACTCTCTCTCTTTTGCTAAGATAATAATTAAAAACAAATTGTTCTCTAAAATATAAATTTTGGCTGGGCACAGTGGCTGATGCTTGTAACCCCAGCACTCTAGGAGGTCAAAGAGAAAGGATTGCTTGAGCCCAGGAGTTTGAGACAAGCCTGGACAACATAACAAGACCTCGTCTTTACAAAAAGGTGCAAAAATTAGCTGGATGTGGTGGTGAGCATCTGTAGTCCCAGTTATTCAGGAGATTGAGGCAGAATGATCGTTTAGCACAGGAGGTTGAGGCTATGGTGAACTGTGAGCCTACCACTGCATTCTAGCCTGGACAACCACCCCAACTAAAAAAATATTAAAATAAAATACCATACAAATTGTATTTTTATTATAATTAATACAATTATTATTACCAATATTATTTTACTAGTCTAGTATATTTGGCAAGAAATTGCTGGTGAGGCTATATTTATTCATTTGATTGATTTATTACTTTTATGTATTTTTAAGATTTGGTATACATTTAAAAAGCACATCAAATATATTAAATTATATGTTTACAAACGTAGTGTAATTTCTTCTGCAGGAGGAGAATGTATACTGCTAGATCTAAGTTTAGTTTAAGATGATGAAATACTAGTATAAATATTAACATAGATATAAAAATAGATGTATGAAGAATGAGTTGTCTTATTCAGAGAAGAATTAAAAAATGAAGAGCTGAATTGAAAGTCAGTAGCATACGTGCCACATCATGGTACTCCAAGAGTTATCTAAGAAGTTGTTAATTTTAACACTCAATTAACTCACACTTCTCCTGGCAGGAATTATGAACTCAATTGAAGGGAGAATGGAAAGGAAAGATAAATGAACTTTCCAGCTGCCCAAGGTTTTACTAGTCTCTGTCAAATCTTGGATTACTTAATTCTGCTGGGATCTCTTGCCTTAGTGACAATTGCAAAATTATTAAGGGTAATAAGCAAATAACTTGAAGTAACTAGTGATTGCCTCTATTTAGGAGTAGATTCTCCTATTTAAAATAAAGCTCCAATTCATTGTATTTCTAGAAGCCTCAGTTTTATTTAAAAAGTGCTATTTTAATCAGAAGAAGAGGTCTTTAAAAAAATAGCTGATAATAGAATATCTGGCGATGTTAGAATTTGAATATAGGTCAATCACTAGCTTCAAAGGAAAAATTTACAGAGTGCTTCCAATTATTTTTGAGCTCTTGCAGAATTTAGAGAACAAGAGGAGCACTTAAAATTGTAGGTTGAAATTGAAGAGGATTGATGGAGTGGAGCAGCTGTTTGCCTGTTAGCTTGTCTTCTCACATCCAGAAGCCAATTAAGATCCAAGACAACTGGATTCTACCTGTTGGCAGTAACATCAGAAAAACATGTTTAGAGACATTCTGTAAATTATCTCTCTTTCTTACAAAAGATCATTTGTGTCATTGGTCCCTCATTGTAGTTCAGCAGTGCCTGCCATGCCTGTATTGTCCATTTTTGGACCAAGTATATGGAGAAAAATCTGAGCTAAAGAAGCCCATCTAGGGATAATCTTTTCTAGAGCAGACTTAATGAATTTGTGGTTCTTCTAGAATATAATGGATTTACTTAATGTCTTGTGTGTCAATATCGATTGCATTTGCTTTTTATTGCTACTGTAATAAATCACTACAAACTTAATGGTGATTAAAACACCACGGTATTATCTTACAGTTCTGGGGTCTTCCAATTCACTATGTTCTCATATTAACAAAACATAATTAACAAATATCTATAGATCATTTACGGTGCACCTACCTATTATGTACCTGGCATTATGTACACAGTACAAAACAAGCCAACATTCCTTCCTGTGGAGTTTTTCATGCCATTTACATTCTTAGTAGTTAAATCAAATTTCTGCCATACTCTGCATTTATTTTTTTATTGCTATTTTTTATATCTAGTACAATAGCTTCATTTTTACTCTACAAAGAAATGGGCTCCTTTGAATACAGAACAACATTAGATTTGCTGTTAACTCCCATTATGCCACATTTCAATCTTAAGGTCAATACTTTTTCCTGTCTTAGCCAAATTCATCCCTGATCAAGATGAAACTGATTGCATTAGTTCCCAGAGTCCTCTGACATTCCTGTTCTTCATTCTTGGATAACTCCAGCCCACCCCTCCTAAGATCCAGGTCCTTCATTCTCTCTTCCAGTTTCTCACTGAACCTGATGTGCATCCATGCTTATGTAAGTGTGCCAAGAGCACAGGACTGAGTTCACAAGTATCCTGACGATGACTTTGTGGTGAAAGAACAGAGACTAAATTATTTTCCTGAAGCTTTCAAGTTAGGCTTTGGACAAAAGACACTGATATTGGTGTGAGGTCAGTAACCCCAACATCAGAAGTGAGACTGGTGAGGCAGGAAGAGGTAATACACCAAAGAATTACTTAATTTGGCAAAATGACACAGGTCTTCCTAGCAGTCACTACAATATATATGCTCAATTTAGGAGCCTCATATTGTGGGGAGCTATAAACATTTATGTCCCTGAAACCCTTAAGTCATTTTTACCTAAATTAGTGCTAATCTTTTTCAAAATACTTCTAAGGTGAGGCTTTCCCTTTAATATTGCCTAAATCTGGACTAGTAGTTACATGCATCAGTGAGATTAAAGATCTCTCCCTAAGAACCTCGCTGAAATGCAGAGTCCTGGGCCCTACTTAATTCATCAAATTTATTCAGGATGTCTGGGCTGGGGCTTAGGCCATTCTGATACAGGTGCTGTCTAGGGATAAAATGCCCAGACTTGATAAATGGCTTCATAGATATTATGGAGAAAACTGAAGTGACATTAGGTAAAATGTGGACATATGGAAATCATGTTTTGGCATAGTGATCCTTAAGTTGTATGATTAGGTGAGTATTCAGGTAAAAGAAGAGAAACAAATTTTCTCCATATATTTTATGACCAAGTGAGGGAACATCTCTTCATGCAAGGAGGGGCAATTGTGACTGTGAGCTAATCAAATATCTCAGATAATTAAAAGCACACAAATCTCATGTAGATTAAATAGGACAGAAACAAGTGAATGGGAAATGAATTACAGGTATTAAAATACTCTGGTGCTTAGCATGAATGTTTGCTTGCCTAGAATTCTTATGACCAAAAAAGTTTGAAGGCTGATAGTTAATGTGAATTAAAGCATAAATAAATAACTTAGTTTCTGGGCCATCTCCCCTCTTCTGAGTCTTTTTAAGGGGCTTTCATCCAGGTATTTCTTAGTAGAAGAATAACAAGACACGCTTGAGATTTTCATGAGACTTGACTTATGATTGTTGTGTGTCTCAAGTTATAAAATTTCTGTGATATGTAGAAGTGTTGGACTTTCTGGTTTTTTAAAATTAAAGTGGAATATAAATGATGGCAAAAATAACACCGAGTCTTAGTATAGAATCATAATAGATGTGCTGTAAATTTCACAGTACTAAACTTTGCTTTCCTATTGATTCCATGACTAACAAGGCAACATGTTACTCTGGAGATTGGGTCGGTGGTAGGGATAAGTGGCTAAGAGTGCTGAGGATACAGTGTGCAGGAAATAGGGCAAGACTTTGAGGGTAGAGTAGTGCCTTAAGCAATCTGAGAGGAGAATTCATGCAGCAGCAGGGGTTGGGCTCTCCCTTGCTGCTTTGCTTATTGTTTCTTTGTCAGTAATGAAATATTTCTTGTATAGGGTTGATACATGAAGGAATAGTCCAGTTCTCTGTTACAATTTTTATACTGTTCTTTAGACTTTAAGTACACATGATTGTAGAATTCGGATTGTTTTCTATGGAATTGACATTTATTCAAGACCTTCTGTGCTGGATTTTGGCCTCACCATTTTCTAGCAACAACTTGGATGAATCATTTATGGTCTTAGTTCTTTGTTTTGTCATTTATGAAATGAGGACAGATTAGAATTTTAAAGATCAAATGATCCAATGCATTGAATGTTTGTGAAGTTATTTTGAGAACATTGAGGTAAACATGTAGTTTATATATCCTTTTTCCATGAATGAACCAGATAATCTGTTAGAACTAGATGGGGAGACTTTAGTCCTCACACTCTTTAGTTTATCTTGGTAAGTTGGGACGCACTTGACTTGGCACAGAGATTCTGTATCCATGTGGATTTGAATAGCATTTTTGTCATTATCATGCTGTGTGATGAATTACATAACTTTTTCACATGTATTTCCTCATTTATAATATGGGGATAATCATAACACCTATCTTATTTGATTGTTGTGAGCATGGTACAGGCCCATGCTTCACATGATTTACTTGTTGTCCTTGAACAAGTTTCACCTCTTACTGTAGTTTTGAGCCAGCTCATACAGACTCTAATAATCCCATAAGAATTTGATTTTTATATTTGCAAAATTTCTGTAAGCCAATTGTTAAGCTAATGAGGTGATTATTTTAAAATTATTTAATATTATTTTAATTATATAATTCAAACTTAAAAATGTATACAAAAATTATAAATGCTGAAAACTCATCACTTTTTAATCTTACTACTATCCTCTGTATAAGTTATTTAAATCTATTAATCTGAATGATATATATATTATATGACTGTGAACTACCATGCATGTCTTCCCAACTCCACGTTCGGTGATGTCATATTGGTGGCTTGAAATCTATAGTATGTAATAGAAACATTTACACCATTTAAATCAGCAAACACTGCAAACTAGGTCTCTATCACGTCTTGGAAGTCCATTAAACATTTACCATCACATCATTGTATCTGTGCCTTGTTGTCTCAAGTGTCAAATGCAGAGAATAATATCTACTAATGGCACTGTTGTAACGATCTGATGATTAATTATTGGTAAAGTGCTTAAAAACCTCCGACATTTAGTAAACTTTCTATACAAATTGGCAGCTATTGCTGTTGTTGATATTTTTATTATTATTCCAATAAGGTTTCAGTACTCTAGTGATATGCCCAAGGGAATTGACATGTGAAATAATTTTAAAAATCTAGTTATAAACCTACCTGTTCTCTATAGGATTGGTATTGGCCAGTTTGGATGGATGTTTCAATGATTAGGGCTTTGATTAAGTAGCTATATCAGCATTCACTAGGTGTTGTTTTAGTAAAGTATACAGTCACATTTGGTATAGTCTCTATAAAAATGTTGTCTTCACTAATGTATAGTCACGTCAATCATTTGAAATTTATTTGTCATTTATATAATCAATAAATTTATATTGTAATTGATACTCTATCATCAAACAAAAACTGAGTATAGGTTTCTTTAGCATCCTGAATCAATATGAAAAGTCAAGTTAAAAAAAAATGAAGGAAGGCTGGGCAGGTGACTCACATCAGCAATCCCAGTGCTTTGGGAGGCCAAGAAGGGAAAATGGCTTGAGTCCAGGAGTTTGAGACCAGCTTAGGCAATATAGAGAGACCTCAATTCTACAAAAAAAAAAAAAAAGTAACTGGGCATGGTGTTGTGCAACTGTAGTTCCAGCTACTTGGAAGGCTGAAGCTAAAGGATTGCCTGAGCTCAGAAGGTCAAGGCTGCAGTGAACTGTGATAGTGCTGTTGTACTTCAGCCTGGATGACAGAATAAGACCCTGATTCAATGAAAGAAAGAAAGAAAGAAAGAAAGAAAGAAAGAAAGAAAGAAAGAAAGAAAGAAAGAAAGAAGGAAGGAAGGAAGAGACTTGACAAAATATTCATTAAAACTTCCATTTTAATGACTATTTAGTCAAATATTACAGAGTAAATGCTACTTTGTTGAAAGATATCTGCTAATAAATACGGAATTTATGGAAATTTTGTAAAAACTCTCTTAGGAAAAAATCAGTCTGAATTACCTTAAATATAAACATTTAAATAACTCTAATTAGAACAGCTGAAGTAGGTTATACTACAATTCTTTCCCCCACAAAGGACTTAACCTTCCAGCATTTTGAATTACCAGTGAAGTAACGAGCAATCTGTGTGTACTAATGGTGTGTAAAAGAGAACATTCCACAATGATAACACGTGCTTTTGTAAGAGCCCAGAACCAACATACAGTCTAATTTAAGTTTTACTATCAATCTCACAACTGCCAACAAACTGTTCTGAATAAGTGTTAAGCAAAATGCAAATTCTGACACTACTTCAGTTTAGTCAAACATTTATTACGAAAATGTTACATGCAACATTTTTGATGTATCATATTTTGTTTGAGAATTCTAGCTATGATTCACAGTTTATAGAACCTAAGTCTTCTATAAAAAACCAAAGAGATATTTTACATTTCCAAATTTCAATGTAAAACTTAAAAACACCTAATGATATTTGTTGTGTTGTTTATAAATAATATAATTGTAATTTAAATATATAATTGTCTCTCATGATTGTTTTAATAATTCCCCTCACACTCAATGGGGCTTCTTAAAGAGAGATGAATAGGTTTAAGGGATAAGCACTCAGTAAATGTCTGTGATGAATATTTTAGAATTATGTCCTTTATATGAAAATTTAAAAGTTACAAATACTGGCTGACCATTCATTCAAGAAACTAAACGTAATTTAAAAATTGGTTTTTTATCATTAAGCCTTGTGCAGAGAAGGAATTGAAGGACTTCAAGATATTGACTAGTAGTCAGAGATAAACTAGACAATTTTCAGAGATGTCTTTTTGAATGACAGCTGGCCTCACTCTGATGGCTATCCAGTAATTCTTAGTGATTTGTATAGCTCTTTGCCTGATTTCCCCTTTTTATTTCTACACAGTCAATTAGTAGGGTCCTGATAATGCCCTTGTCTATACCACAACTTGACAGTAAATTGCCTATGAATTGGACTTCTTGCTTGTTCTGAAACTGTTACTTAAGATTTCTGCTTTGCATTGAGGATTGTCTCGAATAGAATGAATGCACCAATATGAGATGCTGATTGGTAGGACCTGATGCCATATTTAACTTTAAAACTTTTTTTTAGAGTAAATTTTTTTAGAGCAAATTTTTTTAGAGCAGTTTTAGGTTTACAGAAAAAAAAATGATCAGAAAGTACAGACATCCAAGGCACATCTCCTTTTCCCAATTTCCCCTGGTATGTTTGCTACAATTAAGGAAGCAGTATTGATACATTAGCATTTTTAAAAGTCTATAGCTTACATCAGGGTTTACACTGTCATACACTCTGTGTGATTATATATAACATATAATTATGTGCTTCTGTGGAAGGGGTCTTAAAAAAAGTCTACAATGTCAAAAATTAGACTAAACATGTACTAAGTCTTTGCGCAGTTAAAAGGTTCCCTTCCTGGAAACTGGCAACAGCACTTGAAAGGTGCCTAGGCCTCCAAGATGTTGCAGTTTAGCCCACTTGGAAAGTCCCAATGTGGTTTAGCCTTTCTTAAGCAAGCCCCTACAGCTAATCAGGGCCTCTTACTGTGGTACTGGTATGTCCAGCAGGCAAGTGGCCACCAGGCTGGCTCTGGGCTAATAAAAACCTCTCCTTTTTATAACTTTTACTTCCAGTGTTGGAGTCTGTGAATTAAGCGCTTGGACCCTATTTCATTTGGGAGCTCGTCTGGGATATCCGAGAGCATAAACCCCAGCCCCAATCACCAGCTGACCTTGTGGGTGTGCATACCTGCGAACCTCAGTGTTCGTCCAGCCTGGTGAGTCTGTGGACTCACAAATGGCTGATTGTCATCTCTGGCAGACTCACAACATCCCCAGAGACCTCTGAGAGGTGAGTCAAGTTCCTGTTTTGTTTGTGCACACTTCTGGTTGGACCCACAGGAAAACTGGAAAACTGGACGCAGCGCTAATTCCTGGGTATGAGGTCCCAGTGAGACGTCACTGGGCCCTCCAGTATTGCCCTTGGGCAGTTAGGTCTCTCTGTTCAGTTTGTGTTATTGTCTTTATTTGTTCAGTGTTAGTCACTGTTGTGTCTGTCATTACTATTGACATTATGGGGCAGCAGTGCTCTAAGCCTGACACCCCTCTGCAACTGGTTTTGTGCCACTTCAAGGATTTCCAAGGAATGGCACAGCAGTCAGGTTATCAGGTAAACCAAGGAAACCTAACCACCTTTTGTTCCCTCAAATGGTCCACATTTCCTAATTGCTGCTGGCCGCCGGAGGGGACCTTCAACCCTGCCATAGTGGGGAAGGTCCGACAGTTCGTCTGTCGACACCACCTGGACCAGATCCCGTACATCACTACCTGGTACCTCCTGATAATGCAGCATCCACCATGGATGAAGAAAGCTGAAAAGAGAACTAATTCTTCTCATATTTTAGCCCTACAGGAAACTCCAAAAGTCAAACCTCTAATCCTCCAGAGCCCACCGGAGGATGATGAAATTCCCCTGCCCTACTCTACATCTGAGTGGG
Source organism: Carlito syrichta (assembly GCF_000164805.1). NCBI lineage: Eukaryota > Metazoa > Chordata > Mammalia > Primates > Tarsiidae > Carlito > Carlito syrichta. Next base: position 515,183 of record NW_007259936.1, on the reverse strand, counting down.
AGCAGAGGGCCCACAAAGCTCTCAGCCCATCACTCACCAGGAGTGGGTCCTCATATCAGCCCCTTTATCCCCCTCTTCCCCATGCATCTTCCAAGGGCCCAACCACCCCCAACAGACCAACTAGCCCTGACTTGTCTTTGGGGAACTCAGAACCAAACTTCCACAGTCCTTTCCCTGAGACAGGCCCTGGGACTAGATGCAGGAGGTTCAGGAGGTCAGTCCTTTATGGTTTATGTCCCTTTCTCTACTAGTAATCTTTGCAATTGAAAAAAACACAATCTGGCATTCTCCGAAAAACTTCAGAGCCTCATAGGCCTTTCAGAAACTATTTTCTTCACCCACCAGCCCACTTGGGATGACTGCCAACAGCTCCTCCAAGCCCTTTTTACTGTGGAGGAAAGAGAACGAATTCATCAGGAGGCAAGGAAATTGGTCCTGGGACTGAATGGCAGACCGGCAGAGCAGGACTGTGTGGACCATGTCTTCTCTGCTGAGAGGCCTAATTGGAACCCGAACACCAATCGTAGTAGGGAGTGTCTCATCACCTATCGCCAGACTCTAATGGGGGGATTTCCAGGCTACCGCCAGGTAGCCCACTAATTTGTCTAAGGTAAATGAGGTAACTCAGAGCCCACAGGAATCTCCCACGGCTTTTCTGGAACACCTTATGGAGGCCTATCAGATGTATACTCCCATAGACCCAGAGGCTCCAGAAAATCAGAGGGCTTTAGTTATAGCCTTTGTCTCTCAGTCGGTCCCTGATATAGGAAAGAAATTGCAGAAAATTGAAGGATTTGAAGGGAAAAGTTTATCAGAATTAACTAAGGTAGCCCAGAAGGTCTATAATAGCAGGGACTTGCTTGAAGACCAACACACCAAAAAGATGGCCAAAGTAGTACCAGCAGCCTTACAAGAAGTTAAACCCAAGCAGCCAACAGGGAAAAGAGGAACCGGCACTGGGCAAAAAACTCCACTAGCAAAAAATCAATGCACCAACTGTAAAAAAATTGGGCACTGGGTAAAAGACTGCCCAGACAGGCCACCCCAACGACAAGAGTGCCCTCCGGGGGGTGCCCACCGAAAGCTACTTCTCTGCTTCAATTAAAAACTAACTGATGGAGCCAGGGCTCTGTCAATTCCCCCCCAGAGCCCAGGATGAAACTTACGGTGGGGGGAAGCCCTGTCCACTTAGTGGACACGGGGGCTGAGTATTCAGTTCTCCAAAAGTACAATGGCCTGCTTCAGAATAAACATTCTGTTGTCCAGGGGGCAACTGGGACTCAATTATGCCCCTGGACTACCAAAAGAACAATACATTTGGGAAAAGAGGAAGGAACTCATTCATTCCTAGTAATACCAGACTGCCCATACTCGCTCCTGGGACATGATCTCTTAAACAAGCTTAAGGTCAACATAGGTTTTGAGGAAACCATGGCAGCAGTAAGCCTGAACCCACCTGGCGCATCAAAAAACTCTTGTTACTGTTCCCCTAAGTGAGGAATATGTGTTAATAGAAGGTGGGGCACCTCTTGACTCTTCAAATGCCATACTGCTGGCCCAGCTGCAGATTGAGTTTCCCCAAGTCTGGGCCGAATTCAACTCCCCAGGGCTGGCATCCCATCAACCGCCAGTTGTTGTACATCTCAAAAGTCAGGCAATGTCTATTAGGGTAAAACAGTACCCTATATCCCCAGAGGCCTGGAAAGGCATTGCAATCCACATCCAGTGTCTCTGGGAAGCTAAAATCCTAGTGCCGTGCCACTCATCCTGGAACACCCCACTTTTTCCTGTCAAAAAGGTGGGCACAGGAGACTACTGCCCTGTCCAGGACCTCAGGGAAGTCAACAGGTGAGTGGAGGATATCCATCCCACAGTCCCCAACCTGTACACCCTCCTCAGCGGGCTAACTCCAGAGAGGCAGGTATACATTGTCCTGGACCTTAAGGATGCCTTCTTCAGCATCCCATTGGCTAAGCAGAGACAACCCTTGTTTGCCTTTGAATGGACAGAACCTGAAAAAGGGGAAAATATCCAGTTAACCTGGACACGACTCCCACAAGGATTTAAAAACTCTCCCACACTGTTAGATGAAGCTCTCCATCAAGACTTCTGAGCTTTCCGGCAACAGTACCCTGAAGTGACTCTGCCACAGTATGTAAATGATCTGTTAATCGCAGTCACATCGGAAGATGAGTGCCTGCATGCCGCCAGACACCTGCTTAAAGAACCTCAGACTCTGGGGTATAGGGTGTCAGCAAAAAAGGCTCAGCTCTGTGTGACTGTGTGACGGTAGCCACATACTTTGGGCTCCTCTCAAGGGAGGTAAGAGATCCCTAACTGCCCAGCGCATTCAGGCTATAGCAGGCATCCTGGCCCCAGGAAGCAAAAGGCAGGTCTGGGAATTCTTGGGAGCTGTAGGATACTGCTGACTATGGATCCCTAAGTTTGCTGAATTCGCAAAACCCCTCTATGAAATAACCAAGGGACCAGAGGCTAACTTTAAATGGACACCAGAGGAGGACAAAACTTTCCAAGCCCTTAAAACTGCCCTGGTCTCAGCTCTGGCCCTGGCCTTGCCGGATATTGAAAAACCTCTCCACCTGTATGTGGATGAAAGACAAGGCATCACCCAGGGGGTCCTAACCCAAAAGCTTGGCCCATGGAACAGGCTGGTCACTTACCTGTCAAAAAAACTGGACCCGGTAGCCTCAGGCTGGCCACCCTGCCTAAGGGTTACAGCAGCCATTGCCATGTTAGTAAAGGACTCAGACAAACTAATATTGAGGCAGAATCTGACTATCATGGCCATGCATGCAGTGGAGTCTTTACTCTGAGAGGCCCCTGACAAATGGATGTCAAGTGCCCAAATAACTCATTATCAAGCACTGCTTTTAGATCAACCTCGCATCAAGTTCCAGCATACCCCCAGCTTGAACGCCACAACTTTACTACCAGAAGAAAGTCCCACGGGTCCGCCGCATTGTTGTTATAAAACAACTGAGTTCCAGAAGATGCGCTGGGACCTAACCAATGTCCCGAGAACAAACCCCGACCTGACACTTTTCTTGAATGGCAACAGTTTCATCCAGAATGGGGTAAGTTATGCAGGGGCAGTGGTGGTCACTCTACAGGGAACTATTTGGGCTGAGCCTCTTCCGCAGGGAACATCAGCCCAAAAAGCAGAACTGATTGCCCTAACCGAGGCCCTGAAAGCAGGTGAAGGAAAAGTTGTCAACATCTACACTGACAACAGGTACGTGTTTGCAACTGCACACGTTCATGGGACAATTTACAGGGAACGGGGATTGCTCACTGCAGAGGGGAGAACTATAAAAAATAAAGCGGAGGTCTTAGACCTCCTGGCAGCAATATGGGCCCCTAAACAGGTGGCCATCATCCATTTCCTGGGCCACCAAAAAGAGAACTCAAAAGAAGCAATAGGAAATGAAAAAGCAGATCAAACGGCCAGAGAAGCTGCTTGCCACAGAGCCACCTGCTTGCTGGTGCTGTCTCCTCCGGTTCTATGTGAGCCACCAAAATACACAGAAGAGGACCTCCTCGCTGCATAAAAATTGCAGACAATCTCAAACCCAGATGCATGGCTTCAACTTCAGGACGGCAGAACCTTCCTCCCTCGAGTCCTGGGACAACAAATCCTAAGGCAGCTTCACGAAGGTACTCATTTGGGAAAGGCAAAACTAGCCAAACTTATGAGAAAAGAATTTTATCTCCCTCATCTGGACTAGCTCACCCAGAAGCTCATTCCAGGCTGCGTGTCATGCCAGCAGACTAATAATGCTAAGGTCAGTGTATTCACCCAAGGGATCGGAGATAAGGGCCTAACCCCCGGGAGACATTGGGAAATAGACTTTACAGAAGGCAAACCTGGGAAATATGGATATAAATACCTATTGGTTTTGGTAGACACCTTCTTGGGATGGGTCGAGGCATTTCCTACGAAAACTGAAACTGCTTCTGTAACAGTAAAGAAACTCTTAAATGACATCATACCAAGATATGGTCTACCTATCTCAATAGGCTCAGATAATGGCCCAGCATTTATTTTTAAACTTATTGAAGGTATTGAAAAAACCTTGGGGATAAATTGGAACTTACATTGTGCTTATCATCCCCAGAGTTCAGGACAAGTAGAGAGAATGAATCGAACGCTTAAGGAGACTTTAGCCAAATTAACCCCGGAGACTGGCAAAGGTTGGGTAACACTCCTTCCCTATGCCTTCTTAAGGACCAAGTGTGCCCCCTACATCAAGCATCTGACCCCCTTTGAAATTCTGTTTGGACGGCCCCCGTCATTACTTCCAAAAATTGGACTGGAAAAAGCACTAGGACTGTCTAACCATAATTTGCTTCTGTCACTGCAGGCTCTTCAAAGAGTTCAGCAAGCTGTCACTGAAACTGTGCAGGCAACCTTCCGGAAACCGGTTCCAGAACATCCACACCCATTCCAGCCTGATGACCAGGTCTGGATAAAATGGCACAAAGCTGAGAATCTCACCCCAAGGTGGGAAGGATCCCACATAGTAATCCTTACTACTCCTATGGCCATCAAAGTCGGCGGTGTCTGCCCCTGGATTCATCATTCACAAGTAAAGGCAACCACCACCACACCCCCAGAAACATGGGAAGTCATCAAAGCAGCTACTGGAGGAGATCCTCTAAAGATAAGACTTTTGGGGGCCCAGTATCTTAATCATATTCCTTGCATACTTTCCCCAGCCTGAGGCCTATTGGCCTAACCTGTGTAATCCCTATACTCCAGGGAACTATTCCTGGGAACAAAGAAATACTGTCACTGGGACCGTAATTGCCACCTACAGAGGAAGCAGGCAGCCTGTCTTTAATTTTGACCTTTGTAAATTATGGCCAGGTCTAACCCTCGGGGGCACACACACTGAAGAGTGTGACACCTTAGCTTATGAAAAAGGACTTAAATCTGTTGGTTTTTATGCTTGCCCAGCATTGGGGCCAGCCCATTGCCACAAAGCAGGGCAATACTATTGTGCTGCATGGGGGTGTGAAACTATTGCTCCTTGGAAAAATCGAGACCCCTACATAAGCCTACGTAGAAAAAAGCCTGCTTCCCAATGCAGCCAAATACAAACATGCAACCCACTTAAACTCACTATAATACTTTGGAATGCCCTCAGTATCTGCCAGGTATGGGAAATGGGTAAAATGTGGGGGCTCAGAAAGTATGCTGAAGGATCCGATCCTGGCATGCTGTTTACTATTCAAAGGCAGGCCATCCCCCACATCCTAAATCCTATGGTTCCCAACAGCAACTTGATTCTCCAAAAATCTGAACTTTCTGAACGCCCCCCAACCCAATCATCCCAGGCGTCTGGTTCTACTTACCCTACAATTTCGGGGGTAGGTCCGGCTCCCCTACCCACTGCATTAGTGCTGGGAAATGAAAATCATTTCCTCCCTATGCTATCTGCTGTTTGCCGGTTTGCAGATGCTACTTGTTCTGAAGTAACGAGAGACTGCTGGCTATGCCTAGACCCTTGACCCCCTTATTACATAGGAATTTCAGTGAACTCCTCAATAGGCAGCACTGAAAAGCATGTATGCGTTCTTAACCTCACTACAGCTCAGTCCTTAGGACTATGTCCCTAGGGACAGAACTCGGCCCTTACTCTGGGAGATCTTCAAGGACGTGGATCTTACCTTTATTCTCCCTCTTATAAGTAATTCTCCCTACCAAATGTCATGTGATACCGCCTCTGTAATAAGTATCCCCAATCCAAAAACCTCTAAAGACCTCCACATGGCTGTTGCACCCCCCACCACCTGGTTTGCTTGTATGCAAGGTATAACACCCTGTATTGCTTTAGAATACTTCAGGGACACCACAGAAATCTGTGTCTTAGTGCATATACTACCCCAGGTATATATCTACGAAGGAACGGAGGGACAAGAACACCTTGAACTCAGGCCTCGGGCAATCCAAGCAGGTCCCCATATTAGTGCCCCTCCTCATTAGCCTAGGAATTGCAGAGTCCACAGCAATAAGTACAGCTTCTCTGGTTGTTGAGGACCAAAACCTCAAAGAGCTAAGTAAACATGTTGATAAGGACCTAGGACTTCTGGGGTTGAGCGTATTCTGCCTAGAACAGAAAGTTAATTCCTTAGCTGAGGTCATGCTCCAAAACAGGAGGGGACTTAATCTCCTCTTCATGAAGCAGGGAGGGCTATGCATGGCCCTGGGAGAAACGTGCTGTTTCTATGCAAACCAATCCGAGGTCATCCGAGACACTCTTGCCCTGGTAAGAAACAATCTAAAACAAAGAGAGCTGCAAAGACAAGCCTCAGGAAATTAGTATCAGTTCCTCTTCTCTTGGTCCCCCTGGCTCACAACCCTGCTCTTGGCAGTGGCGGGACCTCTCCTCTTGCTCCTAATAGGCATAACAGTAGGGCCTTGCTTAGTTAAAAGCCTCCTTAGTTATGTTAAAAATAGTGTGTCATCAATAAAATTAATGGTCCTCAGAGCTCAATATAATCCCCTATATGAAGAGTCAATGATTTGACTCCAGGAACAACTGAAAGGGGGGAATGTGGAAGGGGTCTTTAAAAAAAAATCTGCAATGTCAAAAATTAGGCTAAACATGTACTCAGCCTTTGCACAGTTAAAAGATTCCCTTTCTGGAAACTGGCAACAGCACTTGCTGGCTAGGTTAAACTAACAGCTTTTTTTTTCACTTCTGTGAACCACACTTACATTGCTTGAAAGGTACCTAGGTCTCCAAGATGTTGCAGTTTAGCCCACTTGGAAAGTCCCAATGTGGTTTAGCCTTTCTTAAGCAAGCCCCTACAGCTAATCAAGGCCTCTTGCTGTGGGACTGTTATATCCAGCAGGCAAGTGGCCACCGGTCTGGCTCTTGGCTAATAAAAACCTCTCCTTTTTATAACTTTTACTTCCAGTGTTGGAGTCTGTGAATTAAGCGCTCAGACCCTATTTCACTTCCACCATTAGAGTATCATACAAAATAGTTTCATTGTCTTAAAAATACTCTGTGCTCTGCCTATTCATCCCTTCCCTTAACCTCTGATAATCCTTGATCTTTCCACAGTCTCCAGTTTTGCTTTTTCCACAATGTCATATAGTTGAACTAATACAGTATATAACATATATCAGATTGACTTCTGTCACTTAGCAGTATGAATTACATTTTCTTTATGTATTCTCAAAGCTTGAAAGCTCATTTTTGGAGTATGATTTCCATTGTGTGGATGTACTGAAGTTTATTTGTTCATTAACTTGCTGTAAGACATCTTGTTTTCAAGTTTTATCAATTATGACAAAAGCTGTTATAAACATTAATATGGAGGTTTTTGTACAATATGGTCAAGGTTTTGGTTAGTATTCAATTCATTTGGGTAAATGTCAAGTCTTATGGTCATGGGGTGGTATGGTAAAAGTATGTTTAGTTTTGTAAGAAATCCCCAAATTGCCTTTCAAGGTAGCTATACCATTTTGCATTTCCACGAACAATGAATGGGAGTTCTGGTGACTTCATATCTTCATAAGCATTTATTGCTGCCAATGTTTTGGATTCTAGCTGATCTAATAGCTGTCTAGTGACATTGTGTTATTTTTAACTTCAGTTCTCTGGTAACACATGATGTTGAGAATTTTTCATATACTTGTTTTCTATTTGTAACATCTTTGATGAGGTGTCCAAATCTTTTACTAATTTTTTTGATAGAGTTGTTTTCTTCTTGTTTAACTTTGTGTTCCATGTATATTTTGGATACTAATTCTTTATCAGATAGTTGTTTTGCAAAGATTTTCTCCCAGGTTGTGGCTTGTCTTTTCAAAGTCTTATAGTGTTTGTGACAGAGAAAAAGATTTTAATTTTAATAAAGTTCAATTGATATATATTTTTTTCTTTCAGAGACTGAGCTTTTGGTGTTGTATCACAAAACAAAAGGTCACATGGGTTTTATCCTCTTATTTTAAATAAGTTTTACAGTTTCTAATCTTATGTTTAGACTTTTGAAACACTTCAAGTTAATTTTTTTGAAAGATGAAAAATCTGTTTTGCTAGCTTCACTTTTTGTATGTGGATTTCTAGTTTTATTGAAATAACTACATTTTAAAATTTAATTGCCTTTGCTCCTTTGTCAAAGGCACTCAGATATTTTTGTGTGGGTCTATTTTGGGGTCTGTATTATGGTCCTTTGATCAATTGTCTCTTGTTTTTCCAGTAAATGCTGTCTCAATTATTGAAGTTTTATAGTACGTCTTGCAGTCTGATACTCTTAGTCCTCTTTGTTCTCCTTCAATATTGTGTAGGTTATTCTAGGTTCTGTATTTTATATATAATAATTTTTAGCACTGATTTTGAAAATACGGTTGCTCCTTCAAACACTATTCTATTTTTTGGTATTGGCAGTAACCAATCCATTTCTACTTCTTTAAGTAAAGTCTCACTATAGTGGACTAATGGATTATATTATCACCATTAGGCCCTTTGCTTATATTAAAGCTAGATTTTTTTTACAATGAGGTCCAAATCATACATAAAACTATTATATATGTATATTCCCACTTGTTAAAGCATATATATCTTTATCACTTAAAACAAGAACAACATACCCATCAGAACAATCAAACCACCTCAAGACATCCTGATATGACCAACCACATTTTGTCTTCTCCTATGAACAGCTATGGTTGGTCTACTTTGTACTTCATTAACCCAACTGAAATAGATATTTAAATTGGACTTTTGGTATTCTAATTTTTGAGTCCAAGACTTCTTAAAATTTTATTTTATTTTGGATTCAAGGGGTACATGTGCATTACTTGTCACATGGGTATATTACAGTGTGAGGATTTGGCTTCCAGTGTATCAGTCACCCAAATATCAAACATTGTATCCAATAAGGCAATAAGGAATCTTCAATCTTCACTCCCCTCCCCCTTTCCCTCTTGGAATCCTCAGAGTCTATTATTTCATCTTTATGTCCTTGTGTATCTATTGTTTAGTTTCCACTTATAAGTTAGAGCACGTGATATTTGATTTTCTGCTTCTGAGTTAGTTCACTTAAGATAATAGCTTCCACTCCATTTATGTTGCTGCGAAGGACATAATTTCATTTTCTTCCTGTCTCTCTCAAAATATATACCACATTTTCTTTAGTCAATCGACCATTGATAGACACTTAGGTTGATTTCATGACTTTGCTATTGTGAATAGTGCTGTGGTAAATATGCAAATGCAAGTGTCTTAACATAATTATTTCTTTCATTTGAGTAGATATCCAGTAGTGGGGTCACTGTGTCAAATTGTAGCTCTATTTTTAGTTCCTTAAGACATCTCCTACTGTTTTCCATAGAGATTGAACCATTTTCTGTGCTTACCAACCATGTACACATGTTCCCTTTTCTCTGCACCCATATCAACAACTGTTTTTTAAAATTTTTAATAATAAACATATTATGTAAGATGTTTCAGTGTGATTTTAGTTTGCATTCCTCTGATGATTAGTGACATTGAGCATTTTTTCACGTGTTTATTGGCCGCTTGTATTTCTTTTTTGATAAATGTCTTTTCTTCGTTCATATCCTTTGCCCAGTTCTTAATGAGGCTGTTTGTTTTTTCCTTGTTGAGTTGCTTGTTTTCCTGAGCTCTCACCCTGTGGGATTGAACACTATTTCCAGATAGATAGTGTTGAGATTTAATAGGTGGACACCTAGCTGGTATCCGCTACTTGGTGTGTAGGGGAGAAAATGCCCACAACTTTGGTCACAGAAGTCTTCTTCTGTGTTGATGATTGTTGTTGTGGTAGTGTGAGAGTAGAGGAAAAATGCCGCACAAAAGTTTTTCTTCAGTACCCAAATTAGATATATTTCTCTTTATGGAGACAAATGGTGCTTATTTTCTCACAAAGATCTTACTTTATTACATTTCCTTTTTTTGTAGGAAAAAAGTTATAATGTCAGGAATACACAAAGTTCTGAAACATTGGAAATAATTTAACAGCAAATTATGCAATTAAAAAAACATGAAGTGAAAAATGAGGTACATGTGTAGTGAGGTAGCTGCATTACAAGTAGTGTATTGTATTCATCCACTTCCCCCATTTTATTCCATTCTTGCATTAATCAGACTTTCATAAAAATTCTATAATTTATAAACTCCTGGACTAGTTTCTAGGTATATAAAAATAAAATCAAATTATTTCAGCTGACCCACTGTACTTGTTAAATGTTGTTTATGCAATATCAGATTAACAAGACAATAATTATCTATTTCTACTCATTGATATCTTAGATATTATCACAACTGCCCATACAAAGCAGGATTAATTTGTGACGATCATTCATGGCTTTAGGTACTTTGTTTATATATTATAGATATTGTGGCCGTATTTGACATGTGACCTAACCATTTGACATGTTTACTTACCTGAGTCAGGCTGATAAACAATGTCTGAAGCTTGGGGAGCAATTTCACATACAGGCATCTAATACCTGATATCATGACACTGCAGCCTATTTATTCTGCCATATTTTAGGAGAAAGCAAACATTTGCATAGAATGCTCTTTGAGAACAGAAAATCATATTTTTTTCTTGGTTTGTTTGGGGATGTTTTGTTGTTGTTGTTACTGTTTTATTTGTATTTTTTTCTAGTCTGTAGTACGTGATTTATTTTATAGTTGGTGGCTGATGAATATTGTGAATATGGGTAGAGAAATTAGATTGAGGGGCTATGAATTCTTCTTGTCTTTATAAAAGATGCAGCTCTGGATAGGTTCTCAGGGAGGTATGGGTGAAGAACCTCAAATCCTATCAGTTTAGCACTTCAGGGGACAGAAGGCTCCTTTCCTCCACCTGCTCAATGGTCTTTGTGTTATAATGAAGTACTTGGTAAGTAACTGGGCACGGATGTAAGAAATAGGAGATGCCCTGCCTCTGTGGAGAAGATTTTGATGAATAGGAGGTATTTGGTGAAGTTGCTTTTAAAATAAACAATGCATGGAAGATTGTGATTTCTTTGTCCCCTTCAAAGTTTAAAACTGTAAGAGGTCAGAATATGTCTCCCTGTCAGAATGTAAACTGCACAATGGCAGAGACATTTTCTGTTTTGTTTTGTTTTATTTTCCACTAGAGCATCCTGAAAACTTACAGTGTTTCCTAGTACTTATTTGATACCCTATTTATAATTCTTGAAAGTCAACTATAAATATAAACTAGTGCTAGAGGCAGGGTGAGGGACAGAGGCACATATCTAAACATATACATTTAGTTCTGAAGAAGAAATAGTAATTGTCTATATCACCTTATTTATTACCATCTTTAGTAACTAGTATATATGTTTTATTCAGATTCACTATTTCCTTCTTTATTGTTTCTTCTGGGTGATTATATTTCAGGATCAGTGTCTTCAATATATAGAAGTTAGTTGAGATAAATATTTAACAGTTTACAAGATAAAATGCAAAGCTTGATCTTTAAAGTATTCTACACTCTGACACCCATATTTCTTTTTCAGATTTTCTTTTATTTCTCCTTAATAGAGACTACTTATTTTAGAGAGAATTAATGGCCACAAGCTGTACACGTGCATTTTGATTTATCCCAGCCTCCTTTGAAATTATGCCAGGTCAAGTGACCAATTCTGCCCAATGACCTGTGAATTATATACTCCAGATAGATAGGAAAAAGATAGCATGAACTGCGTCAGACTTAAAATGAGTGACAAGCAAAACTCTATTGTGTTGTTATCGGATCTCCTTATTTTCTGTTATAGTATCAATTACCCTGATCTAAACAACATCCATTATCAAGCTATGCTATCAATCTTGGGTACCCACTTTTCCACATCTCTGCTTACCAGATCCTTTTCTCTTACTAAAAGAATTAGCCAAATCTAATCTCACTAGTTCTGATAAGAGTTTCCTAATTATATCATGGCAAAAGGAAGGGTTGGCTTACTTTCTATCTGATAAGGTATTATATTTATTTGACATTTTCTGTCTATTGCCTAAATTTTGGCTTGGATGGCTATTCGCCTTCCCTTGTCCCTAGTTACATCACAACTCTTGCATCTTACACTACTGTGTGACTTGCATGGTGCATAAGACATGATGGTTGCTAGCTAAAGGCAACAATTGATTCCTGAAAGTTGAAAATAATAATTTTTATTAGAAATGTACAATATTTCAAGGTCAAATGAAAGAAGTTTTTCTTACACAACTTTTTAAAATAGAAATTACTTCCATCTAAAGCTATTTTTATTACATTTTTAATGTTCCCCCATTCAAGTGAATTGAAAGTGATATAAAGAATTATGCTAAATGGTTAAAGATAACATTAGTCATTGCTTTCCTATACGTGATTCAGTGAGTAATTTAAATGATAATCTAATGGTCGTCTCTAGGGAAAATTGCATATCTGTAGTGCTGCTCAAAATTAGAAAAAGAAATAACACATCTTTGCCATAAATTCTCAAGTATTTTATAATCAGTCCCAAATTCACCACTGTGGATGTAAAACTTCTGCCAGGCACTCTGTCTCAGAATGTAGTAGCTGTGAAATAATTTCCAAAGTTTGCTCTACCCATCGTCACCACAGATGTAATTCAGCAATCAACCTACATACATTTTCAAGGCCACTTTAAGGGACAGGACTATCTAGAACACTGGAGCAAGCTCGTCTCACAAGCTAGTAGACAAAAAGGTTTGAAAATTACTAACAGTAAAGTAAGCCAGTAAAGTAAGTCATTCTCCCTCAATTCTAAATTGAGGACACTAAACCTTTTGAACTTATCGGTTTCTATTTATGAGATCAGTAAATTTTGCTCTCAGCATAACCTCTTTTATACAAATTAAGCTGATGTGAATCTTTTTTTTTTTTTTTAATTCTTTTCTGAATAGATTAGAAGCCTTGAAGCTGACCCAGTGGGGGGTTTCCTTATCAGGGCAGGCACAGATTCTGCCAGTTGAAAGGGAAGAGGGTGCTCTTCTCTTGATCTATGGGACCGCCCCTTTTGTTTAAGTCTCAGAAGATTAGGCCATATTTTACTATTTACCATTATACCTTGTGATTTTGTATAATGAGCTTGACAAAGTACTGATACAATCCTGTGATAGTTTTGCCAAGATCTATTTGCTCTTGACCAGCAAAGAGCCTTGCCTTGAGCATATTTTAAAATATGAATAATTTTTCAAATAAATGGCATTTCTATGTTAACTAGAGATTTACTCCAGTATAAACTCTTTCTCTGAAAAATCAAGTGGAAGTCAAACTTTATTTTGAATGCATTTGGGAAGCTATCTATATGGACTAATGGGCTAATGCTTTTGTAGCATTAATTGCTGCCTTGTAAATTGAATGTTCTCTAAATTGACTTTTCAAAAAGCAAGGACTGCCTAAAATGAATTTTCAAGAAGCCCGTTACAGTTGCATTTTTTTTTGTTGTTGTATATTTTTAATATTTACTTTGCAGGATAAAGTATACACTTCTTTTGTTTCCTTTCTCCTTCCTTCCTCTGACACACACACCTCAACAAAAGTTTATTTCTTTTCATTTCCATAAGTCACTCTTATCATTTTATTTTTTGGAAAAATAAAGCTAAAGTGGTTTCACAGTGCAATTAATTTTTAACAAGCATTCTGCTACTGTCTGATCAATTATAAAGCGATCTTGTTCATACTTGCCAGGGATTGCTCCTTAGACTAAGGGAGTCAATATCAATAATCTGAGCTTTAGTGTTTTTAAGAATAGCGATGGAAAAAAGTCTTTGCATTCTGCACCATTGATTATGTTCTTTTTAGTTAAAAAGTCTTAATTTTCATTTTGGAATTAGTTCTGTTATCAGGATATTACTGAAACATTTAAGACTAATAGTCTTATAAATTACTTCTAAGGGGGAGGAATTGAGGCAGAGTGCACTTGACAGTCTGTATGAAAAAAGATGGATATATGTACTGTAGAAATTTCCTACAAAATTATATAATCTACAGTTTTTTAAGTACTACTAAACTACTAAATATAAACATTCTTCTGAGCTCATCTGCTTGACTATGATAATGATCACTGTTAACAGAATATCTGTATTCTGTAGCAGTTAAGTGTGAGTGCTCTGAAGGAAGACTGTCTGGGTTGGAGCATTAGCTTGATCACTTGTTACATGTGCAAATTGGAGCTAGATTTACCAAATATTAATTGTCCATTTTGGATCCTTAGAGTTCTATTCATATTGTGAATACTTCATAAATAGTTTGAATAAATTTCCTAGCAGATAAATAAAATAAAGGCAGGATAATGAGCATACTGGAGCCTGGCAGAAACACACACATGCATACACACACACACACACACACACACACACACACACACACACACACACACACACACAGAGAGAGAGAGAATTTGCTAACTCAAGGTAGCTGTGAGTCAAAAAAAAAGAGCTTCCACATAAAGATGAGAGACCAATGCACATTGAAATTGGAAATCTCAAAATCTGCTGTAAGCCAACAAGTCCACTCTTTAGTATCCATTTTAGAGTAATAAAAACTTATGTTTGTATAAACACTTCTACCAAACGTTGATACCAGCTTTTTTCATAGTTGCCAAGTGCCGGAAACAACCCAAATGTCCTTCAGTGTTTGAATGGATAAACTGCCTGTGGTACATTCATACAATAGTATATTATTTAGCAATTAAAAGGAACAAATGTTTATACACACAGCAATATAGATGAGTCTTGAATGCATTATGTTGAGTGAAATAAATCAGTCTCAAAAAATATATACTGTATGGTTCCATGTATAGGATGCTCTGGGAAAGACAAAATTGTTTGAAGAAAGAACTGGTCAGTAGTTGTCAGATGTTGGGGACAGAAGAGAATTTAACTACAAACAGATAGCATAAGGAAAATTTGGGAAGTGAAAAAATTGTTCGGTCTTCTGACTGTGATGGTTGTTGCATGAATCTAAGTATGTTTTAAAAATTACAGAACCATATGCCAAAAAATAAGTTTTACTATGTATAAATTTAAAAACAATGAAAATAATTTATAAAAGAATATTTAAAAATGGGAAAAGTTCATATTTTTACAATGTATTTTAAGTAAAAAAGACTGCAAAAATCTATGTCTATGACATTATCTGAATTTACAAAATAAATATATGTATAAATGTTTAATGATTTTTAAAAATACATTCCTGTCATTTAAAATTTAAATACATTTAAAAATATTTTCTAATCATTTGTGTCAGCATTTCTGTCAAAAAATCACTCCTAGCTAATATGGAGGGGAAAAAAAGGCAAAATATAGAGGTAGATGAGGAAAGAAAAAAATGCAGATAGATAATTATAAAATGAAGAAGGGAGAGAAAATACGAATGAGGATAACTGAAAGCTTTGCAAGTTTACAACTTGTTTGCATTTGTTCCTTTTATAGATAGATATGTATGGATTGCCTAATATATACCACAGAATAAATGTAAAATATCTTTTATGTCATTTAACTCTCACAGTTCAATAATATAATTTACATAAAGAAAACAGGTTCAGAAACATGTGGGACTTTCTTAAGGTAGTAAGTGGTGGCACAGAATTGATTGCTGTCTTATAATTTGGTTACCTCTTTGATACCCAAAGTTAATAAATTTTTCTAACACATACAAAATGCTCAACAGATATTTGTCAGATCAAATTGAAATGAGGTGCCTGCTTACAACATTTTGTTTGGTGTGGAGGGGGCCAACTGTTAGCCATATAGATGTCAGATTTCAATGTGTTCATTTCTGTGTATTGTCTTCTTGTACTCAATTCTTGTCAACCTTAGTAACTATAGAGCAATATAGGAGCTGTAGAACTCGGAAACAAGTGTTGGTGATTCAGAATAGGGTTTCTTGGATTCCATAGAGAAGTGGGTCAAGATCATGACTGGTGGAAGAAGCATTATGGATGAAAACTTATAATATTAGAGCAATCGAGAAATTCTATGATGCTAGCCATAACAAGAACTATAAGGTAGTTATAGATAATTACATAAGATGTATTTATGAAGAGAAGAAATGTGGTTCATAATGGAATGAAAACTTGCATTTTGCTATTTAGCGCTTCTGAAGATGATAGAATACCCTAACCATGGACTATACAAAGAAATAACCTGCTGAGGAAGTTATATTCAAAGTCATCTTTATAGAGAATTACAAGAAAGGCAATTCTAAAATGTTCTAGTCTGTGCCTTGGGAAGTAAAGTTCAGACATAATATATATTGTCGACATAGATAACAATCGGACATCATAATGTTTATGCTATTAAGCTCTTAATTTTTGACTGAACAAACTATAATTTTAAAATATGTTTAGCAGATTCCTTTTGATTATTCATGAAAACATAAATATTAGGAGAGCTATAGGCATGCAAAGCTCTAAATATAATGTTTCCATCATCCCAGTTCCATCTAATGACAATATCATTTGAAATAATATTTTTTGCCTATTTACAATGGAGAGATAATTGCTTATGATGAGAAATAAAATACAACATAAATTAATAATTAGGAAAAAAACTATTTCATATCTTTGTGTCTTAGTTTCCTCATCCATAAAATGGAAATGATTAAAGAGCAGAGCAGACCAATCACCTATGGTAGGTGTAAGAATTAAATGAGCTAATATATGTAAAGCAGATGGCATAATGTTTGTTATACAATAAGATCTGTATGAATATTAGCTATCGTTATTGTTACCTGAGAGAAGGTGTTATGGTGAGAGACACCTAGTCAACTGAGAGGTCATTGAGAAAAGGAGGATTAAGTGAAGCTTTAAGAATAAGGTTTAACATTAACTGAGTTGTTACTGACAGGCAAGCTTTATATTCAATTCATTGTTACAAAAACACACACACACACACAAATACTAAATCTCATAAATCCTAAAAGAAATAAGATATTAGAACATTTAAAAAATAATTTTAAACAATCATATCATTTTTCCTAAATAGAGAACTATTGGAGGTTAATCTCAAGGCTATTGGCTATTCCATTGCTCAGAATTTTTACTTAGGAGAATCACATGGTGACATTTAAAAGCTTGTGGATAAGGGGCATCTTTTGCCCATGCCAGCCCTGGCACGTCACCCTTTCTTTTCTCTCTTCTTTCTCTGATAAACTTACTGGAAAACTTAAAAAAAAAAAAAAAAAGCTTATGGATAAATTATTTGGATTGAGCAAGATTGTGCATTACTCAAACAGTTGAGTAAATCCTATCTGCTCTGTGCATCTTTATAATACAAGTATATATTTTCACAACTAGTAAATATGGTTAAAGATTTAATTCTTTATTAACTTTGGCAAAATGTCTGTCTTTTTGGACAAGGTGTTTCCATTTGACTATTTTGTTTTCACTATTCATTACTAATATAGTCTTAAAAATCTAAGGCTTCCCAGAAAGATTTTTTTTTCAAGTCTCTTCTCAGAATCATTCAAAGAAAAAAAAATTCTCTTCTTTCATTAAATATATGAGGAATGAACTATTACCAAAAATGTGTGGAGAGTTGAAGGGAAAGGAGGAAAAAAGATGGGAATGGAATGAATGACTTTAAAAGCAAGGATAGAATCTACACCTAGTGTAATGCAAACAGCTTTATCAGCTTCTCAGGGGAATTTGTGTGAATACAGAATAGCAGAGGCTAAAAAAACCTTCAAAAAGTAATCGACACTGGATAAAATTACTCATTAAAGCAGCAATAGAAAGAATTATGTGTAAGCCAAATTAAACTCTGACCTGAATAAAAGGCTTTGAAAATAATTAAAACAAAATTAAAACCCACAAACTAAACAAGAATTGTGACCTTTATCATCGCCATAAAGCTAAAGGAAAGAACGTGTAAATAAACAGCTCAATTTAGGCTCTAATTTCAGTTTTAACGTATCCTTTGTTATAGAGAACTTATGAAATAGCATATTTCGGGTAGATGAGAACAGCTTTTAAGTGGGAACAGAGAAGGCGATAAAAAGCACAACAAAAAACAGGCTGGGGCGCTGTGGCTCGAGCCTGAATTCCAAGCACTTGAGGAAACCGAGGTGAGAGGATTGCCTGAGCCCACGGGTTTGAGAACAGCCTGGGCAACTTGGCAGGACTTCATCTCCACAATAGGTAAAAAAAAATTAGCCAGGCGTGGTAGCGCATGCCTGTCGTTCCGGTTACTTGGAAGGCTGAGGCGGAAAGATCACTGGAGCCCAGCAGGTCAACGCTGGGCTGGCCGTGAATGTGCCATTGTGCTCCAGTCTGGGCGAGGGAATGACTCCAACTCAAAAAATAAAATAAAATAAAATAAGATAAAATGAAATGAAATAAAATAAAAATAAAATCCCAAAACAATATATCTTAGGCAAGAAGGTGAACCTATAGAATTAGAGGCAATAGTTTCTTATTGGGATGGTCAAATACTTCTGAACCTGTTCAGGAATAACAATTCCAGCATATTTTTGTGAAGTATTTGACTGGTAACTGCTACTGTCTTTCTCATTCTCACTTTCTTCCATTCTTTCTAGAAAAATCTAATGATTGAAAGAAAACTAATTAATTGTTAATTAATCTTACACAATTTTTGAATTTCAAGTGATTTTAAATCCTGCTTTAAAAGGAAATCAGTGAATTATTTGTTTTTTTAAAGGTATTTCTACCTTTTTAAAACCTTTCTCATAAGTCAATATGATACTTTTGTCTCCTAATGCCGAATTTGTCTTTCTTTTTTAAAAACTGGACCCAATTTCTTCAGAAATTGAGTTATTTTATCTAAGCCTCCGCAAGTACAGTGTAGGCAGCATCTACTCAACTGTTTAAATGGTGCACAAGTCTTACTCAATCCAAATAGTTTATCCGTAAGCTTTAAAATGTCA
This sequence comes from Carlito syrichta, assembly GCF_000164805.1. Lineage (NCBI taxonomy): Eukaryota > Metazoa > Chordata > Mammalia > Primates > Tarsiidae > Carlito > Carlito syrichta. The sequence goes on along the minus strand of NW_007259936.1, from coordinate 496,286 downwards.
CCATGTGACTCTCCAATCTAAGTAAAAGTTCTGAGCACTAGAAAAACTAAATAGGCTTGGCAATACTAACAATAGCATCATCTCAAAAATCTCTCTGTTAAAATATAAGCACAATACTACGAAGAAGAAAAATCTTGATATTTCAATCAATTTTTTTCTCTTAGAAAACATGCACTGTTTATATATCGAGTTGATTGTCATTTTGAAAATCAATAAAGATGGAAATATTTTACTCAGAAAACATGAGAGCTTATTAGGTCCAAGGCCTATTGTATGTGAATTGAAGGAAAGGAACATATGAAGTGGACTAAATTCAACAAACTTCTGGAGAAGTCTACTATGAGACTTTTTGGTGAGAAGCTGTGGGGTTATGAGATCATATTTTTCATTGCATATTTTAATTATAACACCTCAAATATGAGATTGGGGAGGGAAAAACTAAAGGTACAAGTAGTTTTTAAAACATTTAATGATAGCCTGTTAGGTAGCAGATCCATTGTTAGTTATCACAGATGTAAATATAAATAATATACAGTTCTTGATGTCATGGAGATAATGACCTAGTGGAGCAGAACATTTTATTAAATAATAAACAGCACCATGTGAAAGTACTTATCAGTTTAGATTACAATGCTATGGAATTTGGGGTAGTGCTCATTAATGATGTTTGCAAAGATCAGGAAATCTTCACAGACTAAAATTTCAGATGAATGGTGTTGAGTTCATTGGTAATGTATCATAGAGAGAAGGGAAAGGGTGCATTCAAGGGGGGAGAAAGAGAAATGAAAAGACAGTGTGTATTCTGGAAAGTGAGTCACTCTACTCTGTGGAGAGTAGAGTTTATAGATAGGAATAATGATGAAAAATGAGGTTGGATGGTGGATTAGGAGAGCATTCTTCACACGTTTTGAAGTAATTTTTAAAAGTAGAGAAGAATTTTTTCTACAGAAAAACATATGACGAGAATGCCAAAAGATACTGTGTTTAGATGTAGCATGCATAATTTTATTTGGGTTCTCAGGTATTAGGTTCTCCTGTGTTTCCAGCAGTTGTAATACATTTAAATGACAGTTATTACTAATTACTGTTTTTATTATATAATAAATATTAAAATGCTAGCTATGACTAAAAGTAAAAGCAAAAGTTCATTTGAATACATCGAAAAGTATATCTAATTGTAATATTTTCTGTAATTAGAAGTATATACAGAACACAAAGATCCTCTTTTTTTAGAGACTTGAATTTCTGGCACATCCTACAACTTGAAGCACAGATACACAATTTAAAAAGCAAAGAAACACTGTAGAGATGAAAACTGAAGTTCAGTAATGCAGGCCATGCTATTTCAAAGTGTACTTTTGATACAGAGTTCAGATGAACATTTTTCCTTTTGCATTTGTGCAGAATGAAAATGGGCCAGTACATTAGTGAGAATTCTTTTTTTTTTTTTTTGAGTTGGAGTCTCACTCTGTCGCCCAGACTGGAGGACAGTGGCCGCTCCCAGCCACCGCAGCCTTGACCTGCTGGGCTCCAGTGATCCTTCCGCCTCAGCCTTCCAAGTAGCCGGAATTACAGGCATGCGCCACCATGCCCGGCTGATTTTTTGATTTATTGTAGAGATGAGGTCTCCCTGCCCAGGTGGGTCTCGAACCCTCGGGCTCAGGCAATCCACTCACCTCAGCCCCCCAAAGGCGCGGGATTACAGGCTGAGCCACCGAGCCCGGCTCATTAGTGAGAATTCTAAAGATTCTGGAAACAAAATCGAGACGGTAAATGATTAGTAATTTATGACAATAAACAAAAAGAAGACAAAAATAAATTTGAAATCTCAAGCATTCTTTCACTTTGCTAAGTAATATCTCCACATAAAATTGACATTATTGACTGAGAAATGGCACCTGGGATAAGCTAGGGGCGTAAGATCTGACACAACATGGCACTTAAATATATATTTTAATTCAGTCATTTTAGAATAAAAACTATTGTATTAGTTTCCTTACTGCTATAACACATTACCACAAGCTTAGTGGCTTAAAACAACACATATTAACTTCTGATCTATGAAAGATACTGTCAAGGAAATAAGAAGACAAGCCACAATCTAGAAGAAAATATTTACAAAAGACAACATCTGAAAAAGGAAATACTCCTCTCACAGAGCATGCTCTGCTTTACCGTTCTAACCACCCTCTTAGAGCCAAGCATAAGACAACAGGGCTGAGAATTTCCAAGACACAGGAAGTATGGGGCAAGAATGTAGATCAAAAAGAACATTCTGGTGACTAAAAAAGCTGCCAATCAACCTCTAAAGCTGGGAGAATTCCTTCATATTTTATAAAGTAGGGAACTCACCTGTGAGCCATTCATACATTGCTGGAACCTCACCAGTGTTCAGATCCCAAGTCCTGCTGAGGGAAGTCTTGATCTCACAGTCAAATGTAGTAAACAGAATCAATACAACTGCAACAAAGTTTGGAGATGACCCAACTACAGAACATACTAGTTTAATATCTACAGTCATAATTTGTTAGGAAAATAGATGCGTCTTTGTGGAGAAAGGTGAAAAGAAAGAGAAAGGAAGGGAGGGAGGGAAGAGGGAAGAAGGAAAGAAGAAGGGAAGGAAGAAAGGAAGGAAAGAAGGGAGGAGGAAAGGGAAGTAGAGGGAAGGGAAGGAAGAGAAAAGGAAGGGAAGAAGGAAAACAGTAACAAAGGAAGAAAGGAGGGAGACAGCGAAAGACAAGAAGGGAGGGAGGGAAGGAGGGAGGAAGGAAGGAAAGGAAAAAAGAAGGAAGGGAGAGAAAGGAATACATTTGTTGATTGGAATGATCCCTCACATCAAGTTAGCACAGTTATCTCGTTTATTTCCATGCGCTTAATGTAAAATGTTATTTGACTTTGAATTTTGTACCTCTTTATAAAATATTTGTATCTTATTTTTTTCTGTTTCTTTGATAGTATCTGTTGGCTTAGGATTATTAATGTTTTCTCTCTTGATTTTCTGGGTTTGAAATGATCTATGTAGTCATCTCTTACATGGTTCTGCTTTGGAGTATGAAACTCAACTATTAGAGCGTCCACATTTTAGGTGAAGATAATGCCACTTTAGAAGACTTTGGTGAATTGCAAATGCCTTTGGGGAGATTGTATAATAATCTCTACAAGGCATCACATTATAGGGTGAAGCAGGCAATTCTTTTAGAGTGAAGGTAAGGTCAAGTTGAAAGCAAAATTCTTACAAAATGGGCTTCATAGAATGGCAATTATCCAGGATATGAATAATTACTGCATTATGTATGAGTGTATAAAAGTTTCCATGGACACTTAAATTTGCAAAAATCCTGATTTAAATTAAGTCAATCAGTTTTCTTTACTTTAAAGCTCTTCAGAGATCTAAAGTTTAGAACTATTCAGCATGTAAGGATATACTGTTGTGTATTCCAAGTCTAGGAGACAGGATGATGTGTTTCCCAAGTTTTACCCTACTTTAACAGTATACCTGTAACACCTATGGGAATGCCAGCCTTTAATAAAGAACATCACCATGAAGGACAATGAGTAGTGAAAGTGCCTGTGGTTGAGAGTAAGAACAGATTTAGAAGGCAAATCGTGCTTTTGCTTCAGAGAGAAAAAAATTATAATACCAAAGATTTTCTGAAGATCTAATAAAGATAAAAAGTTATGAAAGCTTTAGTCTCTGGTCATTGAATGGAAACTGATTTATAAATCGAGTACCCATTCAATCAGAAAGGTTTATAATCTAGCATTCATAAGATTGTTGCCTTCTTGAATGAGAGCATTTCTTGAGTAGGCCACCAAGTATATGACAATTGTACTTTGTTTAATTATTAATGTCACTAACATCTGCCTCTGTCATAATTCTGCAGTGATTTATTTTAAAAGCATGAAATAACAATTCAATGAAAGAGATATTATTTTCTATTTGAAACACAGAACAACATATTTTCTCTCTTTATTATTTTTATTATTTACTATTCTATTATAATCATTTTCTATTTTTACAGAAATCCTGCTGTAAAACTGACATATTATAAGAACATAAATACGAGTTGTATAAGGTATACCTAAATGGTCATCCAGAAGCTAATTTTGTTATATCTCAAAGCAGAAGAAATAAAACATTTTAAAATAAACTTACAATAATAAAAAATGACTATTGGTTATAAATGTAAAAAGCATAAACATAAAAAATTAAAATTTTTGCAAATAATTTTAGTATTACAAATCCCATTAGTTTGTTGAGTATTCATTTTATTTTATTTTTTATTTTAAAGACATAGGGTCCAATTCAGTGTTAGGTATACAAACGTTGATTATGCAGGTACCCTTGTTGATGAGGTGTGTGCCTCCCTCCCCTGGCAGTTTCCCTCAACTGCCAATCCTACCTCCCTCTCCTGACAGTTTCCCACTACTGCCAATCCCTTTCTTATAGTATTATGATAATTCAAGGTCTGCTTATGAGTGAGAATATATGGTACTTTGTTCTTTGTTTCTGTAATACATCACTGAGTATGATCGCCTCTAGATCCATCCAAGTTGCTGCGAAGTCATTTGTCCTTCTTTATGACTGCATAATATTCCCTTTGTATATGTACCACATTTTAAAATTCCAGTCCAGATTTGATGAACAACATGGTTGGTTCCATGTTTTTGCTATTGTGAATAGAGCTGCCACAAACATACGTGTGCAGGTATCATTTTTGTAGAATGATTTGAGTTCCTCCGGGTATTTTCCCATTAGGGGAATTGCTGGGTCATATGGAAGATCGAATTCTAGTTTAGAAATCACCACACTGTCTTCTAAAGAGGTTACACTAGTTTGCATTCCTACTAGCAGTGTAGGAGGTATCACACTTCCAGACTTCAAACTTTACTATAAGACTGCAGTAATCAAAGCACCCTGGTATTGGTACAAGAACAGGCATATAGACCTATGGAACAGGAGAGAGATTCCAGAAGTAAAGCCTCAATTTGCCAACCAACTTATCTTTGACAAAGTCTCCAACTATAACTACCAGGGAGAGGATAACCTATTCAGTAAATGGTGCGGGAAAACTGACTGATCACATGCAGAAGATTGAAACAGGACCCCTACCTATCACCACACACAAAAATTAACTCTAAATGAATCAAAGTCCTAAACGTAAAACCTCAAACTATAAGAGTCTTGGGAAATGCAGGAGACACCCTTATGGAAATTGGAACTGGCAACCAATTCCTGATGAGAACCCTAAATGGCCATACCATAAGAAATAAGATAGACAAGTGGGACCTCATTAATCTGATGTGTTTTTTGCAAAGCAAAAGAAACCATCAAGAGAGCAAGGAGACAGACTACAGAATGGGAACAAATAATTGCCAACTATATATTTGACAAAGGTCTAACATCTAGGATCTGCAAGGAACTCAAACATGCCGAAAGGAAACAAACAAACAAACAAACAAAAAACAGCCCCATTAAATAGTGGACAAATGGCATTAATAGACACTTCTCAAAAAAAGGTATATGAGCAGCCAACAGACACATGAAAAAGTGCTCAACCTCCCTCATCATCAGAGAAGTGCAAATCAAAACCACATTGAGATACCACCTAACCCCAGTAAGAATGGCCATCATTAATAAAACAAACAACAACTGATGCTGGCGAGGATGTGGAGAAAAAGGAACACTTCTACACTGCTGGTGGAATGCAAACTAGTTGAGTATCCAAATTAAAAAAACAAGTGCCTCAGTTAAAAGGAAATAGACATAACGATATGTCCAGGATTTTGTTTATGTTTCTTTTTTTTGTTTTATCATAAAGATGTGGGGTACAAGTAAGGGTTAACTGCACAGGTAAGCTGCATGCAGGTGAGGTATGGGCCTCTAACTGACCCTCAGTTACCCTGGTTTAGGACTAGGTACCCTATGTGTTGTTATATGTCCTCTCACCCTGCCCCCTGCATCCTCCCCTGGCAGTGCTCAGTGACTGCTGCCTCCTCCCTTATGCTAATGCTAGTGTTCAGGGACAACTTATGAGTGAGAACATGTGGTATTCAGTTCTTTGTTTCTGTGATAGATCACTAGGTATAATGATCTTCAACTCCATACAGTTTACTGAGAAATACATGCTTTTGTTCTTCTTTATTGCTGCCTAATACTCCATCATGCATATGTACCACCTTTTCTTTATCCAGTCTACTTTTGATGAGCAGTGGGTTTGGTTTCAAGATTTTGCTGTTGTGAATAGTGCAACTATAAACATGCATGTGAAGGTTTTTTTTTTTTTTGTACAACGATTTATGTTTCTCCAGGTATACTCCCAGGAGAGGTATTGCTGGATCATATGGAAGGTCAATTTTTAGTTATTTTAGGAATTGTCACACTGCTTTCCCTAGAGGCTAAACTATCCTGTACTCCTACCAACAGTATAGACGTGTTCACTTCTCTCCTCATCCTCACCAGCATCTACCGTTTTTTGATTTATTGATGAGGGCCATCCTTACTGGAGTTGGGTGGTATCTCATTGTGGTTTTGATTTGCATTTCTCTGAGTGATGCTGAGAATTTTTTCATGTATCAATTGGCTGCTTGTATTGCTTCTTTTGAGACATGTCTATTCATGTCCTTTGCCCACTTTTTGATAGGATTGTTTGCTTTTTTTACTTTCATTTTGTTTGAGATCTTTGTACATCCTAGGTGTTAGGCCTTTGCCAAATACATAATTAGCAAATATATTTTTTCCCATTCTGTATGGTGTCTCCCCTCTCTATTGATGGTTTCTTTTGCTATGCAAAAGCTTTTCAGTTTGATAAGATCCCACTTGTCTATCTTATCTTTTATGGAATTCACTTCTGACTTTTTGAGATTCAATCAAGAATGTTTTAACACAGGAACATAGATTTAGGTTTTGTGCCCTAGGCTATACTAGCCATTTTCAGTATGGCTCAGCAAAGGCCAAGGACAATATATTTGCATTACTGAGAAATCCAAAGTGGGGAAAAAGAGAAATTTAAAATCCTCTTTTACCTTCCTCCTTTCTTCCTTTTTCTTCTTACCTCTCTCTCTTTTTCTTTCTTTCTCTTCCTCAAATTCTTTTTCATTTCCCTTCCTTTCTTCTTCCTTCTTTCTTTCCTTCCTTCCTTCCCTCTTTCCTTCCTCTTCTACATCCTTCTCTTTTTCCTTCATTTCCTCTTCTTGTCCTGTAGTTTATTGTTTTTCTAGTAAGTATAAGAGTGATGCATATTCTTGGTAATATATTTTAATATAAAAAGTTATAAATAGAGGGAATTAAAAATCATCCAGGGTCCCATTATCTAGAGACAACAGCCACCAACATAATTTTTTTTTTCTTTACTTGTTTACAAGGAGTAGGTTATCCACATCTTCTAACCCTAGGCTATTCTTTTGTAAATGTTTCAAGGCAAAGAAAAAATTAGGTTTTGATGACAGATAAAAACATGGAAAGAAAGTTGGTCCTTAGTGTCCTTGAGTCAACAAATTAATCAGCTTTCAAATCTTCCATAATTTCATCAGTAAACAGATCCTTTTTGTTGTTGTTATTCAAGTCTTTGTGTTTTAGGTTTCTGTTGCATGTACCACCTTCTCCTGAAATGCATGTGATTGTTCATTATCCTAAACATCCACTCTATTTAAATAGTCAGATCCATCATCAGGCAGTGTTCTGCAATATTAGCATGTATCAGACTCACCTGGAAGACTTGTTAAAACAAATTGTCAACTATTCCCATAGTTTCTGATTTAATTGGTCTTGGGTGAGAATTTACATTTCTAACAAGTCCCTAGATAATTCTAATATGTACTGTTAGTCCAGAAACCATCTGTTGAGAATCAATCCATGTCAGGAAACTCAGGAAAAAAGTGGTATAATTTTAGTTGCCAAGACTTTGAAAGATACAACTTTTCTAATGATGGACTTCTTCATTCAAAAAATTATATCTGACTTTTTTTTTTTCAATGAAGAGGAAATAATCCTCTCTAGCTGAGAATTAAACAAACAAACGAACTATAATAAGTCAATCATGTGCTACTTGATAAGAATAAAAAGATAAATTCAAAGATTCCTGTGTCAAGAAACTCATAATCTGGTGATAGAAAATGTTTGAGGTAAAAAGAATAATGGCTAGAAGAAATCCTGTTTAGTGTTCTGGTGGTTATGTGTGTGGGCACTCAGTAGGACCCTGGGTTACTACAGGGACCCAGAGGATGGTAGAAAGAAGGAAAGAAAAATTGTGCAGTTGAGATGACTATATTTCCACATATACTCTCTCTCTGCTTATTTCTAATCCATTCCCCCAAGCCACAATATGCTTCCTCAGTTTATGTTCAGGAAACAAATGAAGTTCAATTTATCCATGAGTTTATGCCTCTTGGCTATTTTCAATACCAAAGACTTATTCAGAGCACGAAATTGCATTTATTTGTTTAACTAATAATAATAATAAAGAATATGTAGCCAATTTTTGAAATTGTCTGCTATATGTGGAGGAAAATCTCATAATATTTGTAAGAGTGTGTATACGCCTTTCTGTAGAGTAGGAAATTAAAATGTAAGACAAAAAACAGCCTGAATTTACCTCTTATGAAATGATAATTGGTCTGTTTATTGTTATTTCCTATAGTTTTTTCAGTGTTATTCAATTTCATCCCTTTTCTGTTTGGCAACAAGATATACTGTCCATAAAAATTAGTTAGAGTAGTACTAAAAATACACAAGTCACATCACAACAAGGCAAATGGTCAGGACCTGAGGTAATTCACTGGCATGTTCTGACTGTGGAATAGAAATTATTATTGGTTTTGACAGATTAGCTGACCCCCCATGCAAAATTCAAGTTCAAACTCTGTTTAAAATCCAAGTTGAGTTGTCCAAACATTAATCACTGAGGTCAGATGAAGGCTTATTTCATCAGTATTCAGCACTTCGCCTTAAGATTAAAAGCAGGGGGAAAACCTCCTGGGTGGAGAGGAAATAGGAAGAATTTTATCTGAGACCAAGGACTGACAGCATTTTCTTGTATCCAACTTCCATTGACTTCAATCAGCTTCAAGTTCTTATCAGAAAGAATTTTGCTACAGGACAAAAATTTGAATTTCACTAATAGTATTACAAGTGGATCAAGGCTTATAGTAATGAGTTTAATATCTTGGATGCTGAAGGAATAATTGGATTTTGGCAAGTATTTGGAATGTTATTGGCTTAGTGAATTTTCTTTTTTAAATGTAGATTTTAATGTAGATATATATTATGTATATAGGTATATAGATGCAAAGATTCCAAAGAGGTGCACAATACTTTTGCAGTGTTCCATAAAAGGTTTCCATAAAAAGTTTAGACTGTTGTAAAAATCAAAGAAGCCGAGGACCTCACCACGGTTCAAAGCTCATCAGGAGGTCTGAAACTGGAAGTTGCACATCTAGAAGCAAGTTGCACATCTAGAAGTAAGTGATATTGTCAGAACTGTGCGAACATATGATGACAGCTTCCTTGAGAAATAAGATACACAATTATAAAAGTATGTGCAGAAATCAACAAAGATATTTTATTCACTTCAAAACTACCTAACATTTGAATTGTGCATGTCAAAGCTCCATTTGTAAGAGTGGAAGATTGGAAACAGGCTATTATAAGAAACAGCTGTAGAACTTTTAAAAAAGAAAAAGTCATAATACTACAATATGATATTCTGTGTAACTGAGAAACTCTGCTTTTCATTGAGTTATTTTCATTTCTGCTAGAAAAGCTTTTACTATGCATAATATTTATTTTATAATCATTTATATTTTGTTAATATATATTTTATTATTTTAATTATAAATGTATATTATTAGTTATATATATTTATAATTATTATATAATTCTTTATTGAGTACTTAGGTGCTTTGCATGTATTTCCTCATGTAAAATTTTAACAGAAGCCTCATTTCACAAAATGAGGGTACTAAGAAATAGAGAGGATAGTAAGTTTTTCCAAGGTCACATGGCTAATAATTAAAAAAAACAAAAAAACAAAATTTTCATGACACCTACTGACTCTACAATGTCAAGTCTAGTCACTAAGCATGTGCCTTTCTGGAGAATAAATAAAGTGGGTCTTTCGCTTCTTGATTAATAACTCAAAGTTTAAAAAAAAATTAAAAAGCACTTCAGATGAAAAAAAATTTTCACCATAGTGAGATACTAAAGTAAGAGTCTAGAGAAGAACTGAAAAGAATTTAGTGCATTTCTGATCCAATTAAATAACAGAATTATGTAAGAAGGGCTGAGCTTTCCTTAAATATGTACTTAAGAGCAGATGGCTGTTTATAATCAGTTGAATTATCATCAAGATGAGAACTTAACTATTAGGTCATATGCATAATTTAATGGTTTAGATTTTCATTTACTATAATAACTTTGCAAAACAATCTGGCAAAGTGCAAATTGCTTTATTTTGTTGGTAGCACTCTGGGGCTAAAGGAAACTCCTTAATATATAACACTTTTGCATATTGATCAGCTCTTTAGTTGATAAAGAAAGGAAAAGTTTGAAAAAACGTTTTTGTTTAATTTGAATGCAAATTTTATGAATCTACCTCTGTCTGCCTTCTAAAGCCATTTTGAATCTATGTGTTGGTATAGGTGTGCATACATGTGACTCCATCTGCACACAGCTATGCATTTTTATTTACTTTTGGTTAGTTCTCTTCTGGATATTTTGAACCTTGTCTCTGGATGGAATTTAGGGGTAGGTGAAGCTTTAAGAGAAGCAGCATTGTGTGGTGAGCTTGGTTTTATAAGTTGTCTTTTGATTAGATAATGAGGTCAGAGACCCATCAGCGGAGTCTTGACTTAGGGGTGACATGTCTGTTCACTGGAGGTAGAGCATGAGGAAATCATGTTTTTTTCCTCTGAGCTTCGTCGTCTTCACCATCAGTTGGTGAGTGAGGAGACTGATGTGAATTAGGTGATATTTCTCAAGTCCCATTCCACTGCACAGTTCGATTCTTTTTATGTAGTTCTGCCTTCTAAATTTACCTTTCTTTTTAAAAAGTGAGGATTGAGACTGCATTCATGTAGCTTACCTATGAGACTAACACCTAAGGATACCTTCATCAGTGTGACTTTATTTTTGTTTCAGAAAATTCTTGCCCAGGAAGATAAGATTGTAAACCAGTAAATATCTTGTCTGCTGCAATAACTTGCTAAAAATCAATTTATACAGATAATAGACTGCCCAAACAATCCTCTTTGTCAGGACAATAGCTGTTCATTTGAGCAAGTAGGTTCCTTCTCAGACAATAAATTGCTTTAATAGGCAAACTACTTGCTTATCAAGCAGCTGTTTTTCTTTTTAAGACTTACTTCAAGATCCTCACCTCACTTTGTCAACAAATCCTAAACTATTGTATCATGAATTTTACCAAACTCACTCAGATACCCATGGAAAAGCCCACTTAAACCACTTGAGAGTAATCTCTAAATATTATAAATATTTATTTTTGACTCCCATGCCATTTAAAATGTACTAAGACTGCATTCAGGTGGTATTGCCACTTATTTTAGTAGGCGATAAACTCTACTTGATTATGAAATTATTTTGGTGCTTTCATGGAAAGATTGCTATCAAAATTATTGTTGTTTCTATTTTATGGATGGGTTATTTGAAGTGGAAAGATTAATGACCTGCTCATGAGAGCACAAATAATATGGAACATGCTTATATAAACCTTGGGTCACCTGATTCTGAGCCAACAACTTTTTTTTTTTTTTTGAGTCAAGGTCTCACTCTCACCCAGACGGGAGTGCAGTAGCATAACCATGACCACAACCATGACCACGGCTCACTGCAGCCTTAAACACCTGGGCTCCAATGATCCTTTCTCCTCAGCCTCCCGAGAAGCTGGGGCTACAGGTACATGCAACCATAGTTCTGTCAGCTAACACTAAGTTACCCAGTTGACATTTTGACCGTTACCTATATAGTACCATTCTATGTCCTTTATAAATATGATCTCCTTTAATTCTCATAAAAGGCAATTGTTCTGTAAGTTGTTCATAAGTTATTATGGTCAAATTGAGAATCCAAGAGATTCAGTACTACACAAAATAGAGGACAGACCTCAGATTTATAACCAAACATCTAGGCCCAGAGTCTGTGCTCTTAACCACTATTCTATGTTGTCTAGTATAATTATAGATCACATAAAACTTTTTGTTGAAAAGTTCCAGACTCCAAAATTCTGTTTTCCTCTCCTTTTAGTATTTATAGGAAGGTCACCTTTATTCCAGAAGCGTTTTATATTTAACCAGTTCCATAGTGTCAAATATATTACTTCATTCAAAAATAATATTCATGTAACTGCCAGAAACTCCACTGTTAATTTTCTTCTGGTGTTGTGGCTTTTTCATACTTTGATGTGAGTGTATTTATCAGATAAACTTGCTCTGTGTAGTGTAGGAAATGGAAAGTACTTATAGAGAAATAACCTAGAAAAAATGAAAACTATAACTAAAGCAGAATTTCCTTTCTTCATCACATTCAAGGGAGATTTCTACTTCTTTGACAAACTCCTCCTCTTGAATATTTCCCAGTGACTAACCCTCTGCTTTAAATCAGGTAGCTGAAACTAAAGAAAATATTAATGGCCTGATCTCAAATTTATCCTTCTGGCTTATAGAGAGGTGATAATAAGCCCATAGAGTAGTGATAATGAGCTGTTCAATCAGAGTGTCTTTGACTACAGTCGCCTCAGTGGAAAATTTTAGGACGTATTCAAGCACATCACGGCAGTGAAGAGGTCTTCTGCAAATCCTACATTCTCTATGTCTTATTTATTCTGCAGGACCATCCAGAAATGTTTTAACTTAGCTATATTTACTGAGGCAACCTGTGGAAGAAAAAGAGGAGACGTTCTGAAGATATCGGTGGTTTTGGACAAGTTGTCTCTCACCTGCTCATATTTTAGAGTTTGTGAATCTATCATATCACACAACCTTGTGAAGCTATCTTATCACATATCTTTGTCACTTGCATGTTTTCTTGTTGTTGTTATTACCTGTGTTTGGTTGTTTTCTTTTGTTTTGCAACTCTGGTTCTTCTGTCTGTTTTTATGGGGGGAGGGGCTGGAGAGAGAAACAAACAAATAAAAAAGCAAACCAAAAGACTACTGTCTTCCCTTTTCTGCTCCTGCCTGACTCAATCTAGCTTCCAAAAACTGGTCAGATGGACCTTATACGTATAAATCAGATTGTAGTTTGACACTGACCTTTCCCTTGCCCTGCACTACAGGGAGTCTATATCAAATATAGCCTCATTCCTTGCAATGCTCTGTCCTCCTGACTTTACTCCAGCCACACTAGTCTTCTTTTGTTTTCTTGGACATGCTAAATCCTATCTTGTTTTTCTATGCATTTTCAGCTTTACCCCCTAAATCTTCACATGAAGAAATTCTCTTGATTATCTGTCTAGGTGTTTGTATCCCATTACAATATGGCTGTTCGCCACATAACAGAAACTTGTGGCACCAAACCACAAACACATCAAACAAAATGAGATTTGTTCTTCTGCATATTTTAGAAGCCACTGAAACCTCTCTAAATCTAGAAGGGAACCTCTAGTTTCAAATACCACATGACAGCTTTATCCTAGCAGTAAAATGAAGAATCCAAAACTAAGTGAGACCACAATGTCATAAAAAATTTCATGGAGTAGAGGACAAATAACCATAAAAATACAGGTAAAATTCGAAAATTGCTAAGCTTGTACTAATTGTAAAAGGGCAGATATTTAGTTTATTTACAGTTATATTTTGGTGCTGTCTAGCATAGAAATCCTCCTTCAACCTTGACTCTCATGAATTTTTAATATGGTCCCTACTATATATACTTAAAGTCTGGTAAATGTGTAGGTAAAAATGTATAAATTTGTACATATCTGGAAGTCTTGGGGATTGTGAATAATAATATCATTCCCTCTTAATAAAAATAAAAACAATAATTATAATAATAAAATACTAGATGCCAGGTAGTCTAAAACTGAATTAATAATGTGCATTTCTTACTTTTCAAATGTTTATCTGTGTCTCCTTTCAGGCATACCACCTTATTTACAATGGCTTCTCTTGTTTTTAATAATGTGTAGCATATTTAAATCTCTCTTAAAATTTGTATTTTACCTTATTCTTACTGTTTCTGTTTTTTAGAATGTAAACATTTGATCAAATGATACTAGAAGCTTGTTTACTTTTGAGTCAGATAGCCTCTTCCCTAATTGTCTCAAAACAATTTCTGGAAAGGTGGGTGGGCCTAGGAGTAGAGTGGGATCTTGAGCACTACTCAGGAGTACAAGCATACCCACTTGTGAAGAAATGAAGTAAAGCTACTCAGCCTTTGACTATGCCTCCTCACTTCTTCTCACGTGTAGATATTTTAATAAATGGCAGAATCCTTGACTTAAAACATTAATAGTCTATGATCTCATTTCTATAATATTGGCTGTTTTTTTCTCAGTCTTTAGATTTTAGCCCTTCTTCAGGTCTTTCCTTCCTCAGTGAGATCTTCCTTTACCTGACCTCAATCCAAAATGCTGCTCAACCAACAGAATGTTTCTCTATTCTAGCACCCCATTTGTTTTTTGTTGTTGTTGTTGTTTTTGAGTTGGAGTCTCACTCCGTCACCCATACTGGAGTGCAGTGTCCACTCCCAGCCACTGCAGCCTCGACCTGCTGGGCTCCAGCGATCCTTCCTCCTCGGTCTTCCAAGTAGCTGGAACTACAGGCACGTGCTACCACGGCCCCATTTATTTTTAAGGCAAATATTTTGAAGCAGTAGTTATTCCATTTGCTTAACAGCAATGACCAGGGAATTTTTGATATGTAATCACAAGTCAGGAGAGGCCAGCTTTTCAAACAAGGGTGAATTTGTGTTTGAACTGGCAAACTGAGTTTTGTTTTCATGGAGCCAAACTGAATAGAGGTTAACAATATGATTATGATAGCAGGTTAGCAATCATCCTCCAGGTGTGTAAGGTGGTAGAATGCCATAGTTTCATAATGCACACAGAAACAGGCTTTGTGATCAGATTGAGTATATACTAAAAGATTGGGAATAGGCAGTTGATTTCAGGAGAAACTGGTACTACAACCTGCAGATGACTGTTATCTCAGGGAAAGAACTGTCTTCTTTCTATCACGGGTTTAAGCAGCCATGAACACATGACTAGGTTTCCCCGATGAGATAGGGCTCCCTGAGTGAAAAAGATTGCCCCAGAAGTCTAGATTTTGTGCAGATTTTTTGTAGTTAAGACTAATCATTAATAATACTGCCCCATTATCTCTGGCTTTCACTCTTGCCCTCTCAGTATTGCATATTTTGTTGAATAAGTAAATACTTAATAAGATTTTATTATTACTCATTTTCCAGAAGTTGAACCAAAAATACTTTGCTATCAAAAATTATTAATGTTTTCTGCCAACTATTTTCTTGTTTGGCTCAGATTCGAATTTTCTAAATATAATTCTTTTAATCTGTGGCTTTAAATTTTATGAAAAACATGATTTGAAAATTTTTACTAACTTAGCTTTACATCAAGACAATACAAATTACCTGTCTGAAAATGAATCCTTACTGAACTTGAAAGTCTGAAAAACTAGGACAGGAAACTGAGAGCTCTATATGTAAAAGTAGGGCTAGATAAATACTAATTTTTAAAATTCCTTTATTATATTCTATGATTATATAATTCCAGCATCTTAGGACTTGATTATTGTTTTGCTTGTTAGTAACCTATATTTTCACCTTTAATCATATCAAAGCAGACCCAAATAAGATTTTTCTCTCTAGTGTTCTTTTTCTAATGCCTTTTATTGACTAGATAATTCAATCAAGGGAAACAAGAAGTCTTTGTGTTCAGCTGAACTATATTCTTTTTAATTAATTTTGGCCCTGTAGGTCTAAACCAAATTTTTACTGGCTTCCTTCCAATTGCTTTGCTTTCTTTCCTAGTTGATTCACCACATTCTTGAATTGACTTCTTTCTTTTGTCTGCTTGGTGTATTCTGCTCTGACCCTTTATTTCTCAGAAATATTTAAGTGGGTGACAACTGAAATAGAAAGGTAATAATTTATATCTATTTTGTCTGCTTGGTGTATTATGCTCTGACCCTTTATTTCTCAGAAATATTTAAATGGGTGACAACTGAAATAGAAAGGTAATAATTTATATCTATTACCTATACCATACACTATTTTCCCATCGAATCACACAGGTGAAGGATTACTGCCTAGACTTGTACAACTAGTATTTCTGAACTTTTGGATTTGTTCCAGTCCTATCTTTTAAATTGAACTAAATTATTATCTAGTTTTCACTGCTTATTATGCTTCTAACTGGGAAAAATTTGAATATGAATGTGGTCAATTTTCTGAGGTTGAATTTGAAAGTTCAACCACAAAAGATAAATGCTTGATTCTGACCCGAAGTCCTTTTCAACTTCAAAAGTCTGTTTCTAACATAAAAGTGGATGGGGGAGGAAAGCCTAACTTTTCTTTATAATTTTATCTGAAAAGCTCAAAAATAAGTCCTGATTATACTCATTTATAAACATCTATACAGCAGCAAGTATTTATTACTCTCATTCATCTATCATTGATACCTACTATAGAACTCAATCTGACTTATTACTTGAGTAGATAACTCTCGCGCCAAATTGTCTGGATCCATTTCCATTCTGCCACTTTCTGATAAGGTAAGTAGCCTTGGGTGATTCATGACCTCAGTTTCTTATTCTGTAAAATGGGGAAATGTTATTTTCAACCTCATAGATAAAAGGTGCTAATCCAGCCAGGTTCGGTGGCTCAGCCTGTAATCCCGCGCCTTTGGGAGGCTGAGGTGAGTGGATTGCCTGAGCCCGCAGGTTCGAGGCCCACCTGGGCAGCAAGACTTCATCTCTACAATAAGTAAAAAAAAAAAAAAAAAAAAAAATCAGCCGAGCATGGTAGCGCGTGCCTGTAATTCCGGCTACTAGGAAGCCTGAGGCGGAAGGATCGCTGGAGCCCAGCAGGCGAGGCTGCGATGGCCGGTAGCGGCCACTGCACTCCAGTCTGGGTGACCAAGTGAGACTCCAACTCAAAAAAAAAAAAAAAGGTGCTAATCCATAGAGCATATCCAGAATGGTACCTAGCACACTCTCAGCACTAAATAATTGTTAAATATGTTATTTCCAAAACAACATGTTAAAGATCTGAGGAATTCAAAAATTTTTAGACATGAAATATACCTTCCAGTAGTTGACATTTAAATATAGATGATAAACTAATAATTACATATAGTCTCAATGTGACTAGGAAATTATGTTTGGTTCTGTGTTAACCTCGGGGATTGGTTTAGCATTTTGTTATATTCAGCACTTTACTTTTTCCTCTATTCTACATCAAATCACAAAGGCAATAGTGATTATTATGAATTTTTCTCAAGTTTTCCTAAAGAGATGTAGAAGAATGTTACCTGGCATATTTATATAGAACAATTTAAACTTCTCAATTACTCACTTGTTCTCTTTCCCAGGTTTGTTCCTTAAGCCATATAGTCTCTTGAACAAACCTTCAAAATTCACTTGCTATTTCAAACCAAATTAGCTTTTGTCCATAGCGCACAGCAAATAAATGCACGGCAGTTAGCCAAAATGTTTCCTTTTGTTTCATATTCTAAGTATATCTAATGGAAGTTTCTGTTTTTCCAGCAAAAAGTAAAATAAGAGGTGTCTAAGAACAGAAATAACTTACTTTGCCACTTCAGAGACAGAGAAATTGATTTTTAATTAGAAATTCTGGGGTGGGAGGAGCTTTCATATATAAAGTATATTTCTGTTGGACATTAAAGAAGAAACAAAATTTGAACATCTGGAAATAGAAGGGTGAATGATGAAAACAGAGGATAAATATAGAGACAGAAAATTCCAGATAGGAGAATCTAGAAGACAATGGGAACAGAGATGGAATGTTGTACTATATGTATTCAGATCAACAAGTACAAGCTTAAACAATACAAGATAGTCTCAAGAAATGTATAATGAGTGGAGAGAGGGTTACAAATATGAATTCGTTCTTTGTTAAAAGAAAATGAATGAAACATACTATTTTATGGCCAACTACTTTTTTTTTTTTTTGAGTTGGAGTCTCATGCTGGGCTGGAGTGCAGTAACATGCTCACAGCCATCCCAGCGATCCTTCTGCCTCAGCCTTCCAAGTAGCCAAAACTACAGGCACGTGCTACCATGTGCTACTACAGGCACGTACTGTTAATTTTTTGATTTATTGTAGAGACGAGGTGTCACCATGTTGCCCAGGCTGGTCTGGAACCTGAGGGCCAGACACCAACTATACTTTTAGAAACATTTTTACTCTTTCCTCTTTGATAATTACAAAAATTGGAACTATTTAGTTTACCAAAAAAAACAAAACAAAACAAAAAACTAAAGAAAATTAACTTTCATGCCTTTGTTTAATAAAGTGTTTATATGTTTGTGTAATCTGCTCTCCCTGTTAAGTTGTGGGAAACTTACTTTGAAAAAAGCCTTCCTACACTAGATAGTAGGAGTTGTGCAGTATGAAAGAAAAGCTCCCAAAAGAAAATAAATTGTACTGTAAGAACAAACCAACTTGTGCCACAAATATCTTATCTGAACTATTTGAATTTTCATGGCCTAAGTCTAGCCACTGGCTTTAAAGACAAAGAGATCAATTCTTTCTGCAATTTATCATCTTTCTCTTTATGTATTAATGGCAGGTGAACCCCTGTGCTTAGAAATGTTCTCTCAAGTTTTGAACTCTACCTTCTTGAAAGCAGTCATGGCCAATACTGCAAGGGTCTCAGGCAGTACACCTAGTCTAATGATTAAACCTTTTCTATTACAGAGGTGGCTGTCATATTTTTTTTTTCTTTTCTTTTTTTTTTAATGTCTGGAGAGATAAATGACAACCTTCAAACCCTAGAGGAAAGAACTTAATCAGATACTGTCAACAATTGGCACAGCAGGAAAACGCCAAAGTATTGACTCTCAAAAATACACACAATTCTCATATCTTTTGAAAAGCTTCACAATCAGCAACTTCAAGTGAATGATTCTTAAGAATACTCAAGTATCAGTCATTCACTAAGATCTTAAGATCAAGTGGACAATGGCATGTGATAGCTTCCATCCAAGATCCACAAAATAAGATCCAGTTGACGAAAGACAATTATTGTAATGCTTATTTTCTGACATATTAAATTTATCTCTTCTCTTTTTTGGTTTATGGTATTAGCATGCTAACAGACACTTGCTATTTATTTTTCACTATGATAGCTATAAGTATTTTATTTTTAATTTGTTTTGTGCACTCAGTCATATCTTGATATAAGTTGCACATCTGGCTTCAATTTGCTTATAATTTAGCTAAAATACACAACCAAACTTACTATTGGTTTTGTACTCATATTCTTTTGAGAACCATCCAGTATTCCTATAGGATACTAGTTTCCATAGTAATCTGTTTCCTTGGTGATTAGATTTAACCACTAATATCTCTATAGATAGAAAACAAAACATCAAGCCAGGCACATGTAGAAATGAAGATTGCAGTTTTTACATAAGCAACAGTATAGGACCTTTGTAGGAGCTAGCTTTTGTAATCAAAATTTCACAAAAATAGAACTGGAGAACAAAGGGAGTATAGTCAGAGGCTCTCTCAATTTTACAGCCTTACAAGAAAGTCACTACCTAGGCTCAACCTTAAAATTCCCTTGAATTAGATTTAAACAATGATATCAACAAATTTTACCACTTGACACCGGAACATATACTTGATGAGTGGTTGCAAAATATTGCAATACTACTCAATAATTGCATAGAATTTTTCAGTCTAAAAATGATCAGTTGGTCAAAAATAACTCATACTTAGCAACACAAAAAAGTTATTAGTTACTAATAACCAATTATATGGTGTTGGATACCTATAATCAGAGTGACTACTGTTATAACCTAGGGCACATTTTGACCCTTTATATTTCTATCTGTGGAAAAGAGAGATCCTTAAGTGACTTAATTCAATATTTATAAAAAATGGTCACACAATTTAATTGCAATAACTTATATGCCTTAAGGGAGATTTTGCTCTGTTTTCTTTTGTTCCAAAGGCTTTTCATTTTATTCTTTATAACAAACCTGAAAAAAATAGGATATGTCATAAACTGGTAAGAATACTAGCAACATTACCAATACCATAAAACTTCCTACCTAAGAGGTCCATGCATTTAGAAGGATGACAATTTAAAATAGATTTTATTTTAATATAAT
This sequence comes from Carlito syrichta, assembly GCF_000164805.1. NCBI lineage: Eukaryota > Metazoa > Chordata > Mammalia > Primates > Tarsiidae > Carlito > Carlito syrichta. The sequence goes on along the minus strand of NW_007259936.1, from coordinate 475,953 downwards.
ATTGGCCACTTGATGTACAATATGTGTTACCTTAGCAGAACATTTTGCATATATAATTAGTATTGCTGAAAATAAACAAAAAACTAGAAAGAAAACATGAAACTTGGTAATTTGATTAATACTCCCTTGTAGGAATAATACCCTTGTATTGAAGAAGAAATCTGTTCTTAATTTAGTTAATTTTTTTTAGCACCTGGCTTGGAGGTGGATTACAGAATCTGATTATCATTCTTAGTTTAGTATTTTTCTTGGTTTAAGTGACCAGATGTGTGATTTCAAATTCTGTTGCATAATTTCTGCCCCATTCAAAGATTCAACAACTAATTTACAACTAACACACACACACACACACACACACACATACACATACACACACACACAATAATTTGATTCTTAAAGAATTTGGAAAGACTATCATAAGAAATTTTGCTTACAAGCATAATATGTCAAAGGTTGGGGAAGAGGAAGGGAACCCTATCTTAAGGTATTACTGAATTCTTTTGGGGATTGAATAAAAATTTCTAAAATTAGATTATATCAAAAGTCACATAATTTTATGAGTATGTCAACATACCAAAGTGAAATAAACACATTAAATGGGAGAATTTATGTTATGTGGTTTTTAGCTCCATAAGGAGTTTAAATAATATTTTATAAAAACAATAATGAGATCAGGAATACTTTTCTTGTGCCTCTGTTAAACAATACTATATAAAGCATAAAGCATGTTTACATATTCACAAATTAAACAATAGGAAACCATGCCAAAAAACGTGATACTTCCTCCAAGAAATAGTCCTAGAATATGACTGTGAACTAACTAAAACAACTGAATTGAAGAATTTTCTTATGAAGATATTCTTAATTTTTGAGTTGGAGTCTCACTCTGTCGTCCAGACTGGAGTGGAGTGGCTGCTCCCGGCCACCGCAGCCTCGACCTGCTGGGCTCTGGCGATTCTTCTGCCTCAGCCTTCCAAGTAGCCGGAATTACAGGCATGCGCTACTACGCATGGCTGATTTTTTGATTTATTGTAGAGATGAGGTCTCGCTGCCCAGGTGGGTCTCGAACCCGCGGGCTCAGGCAATTCACTCACTTCAGCCTCCCAAAGGCATGGGATTATAGGCTGAGCCACCGAGCCCGGCTTTGAAGATATTCTTAACACCTTGCTCACTGATACTTTTTTCAGGATCCTAACTTCATTATGCCTACCAGTCAAAAGCTATTTTGTTAGAAATTCTGCCCATTCACAGCCAGTTTCCTACCTTGCAAGACCTACCATAATTTTACTCCCATTAAACTCTAAGTTCCTTTAAATATTCTTTCCTCATTGTTCTCATTTCGATATTCATTTGATACAAACTTGAGTAATCTAGTCTTCTTTATTTCATTATGTCTAGTAAACTTGATTTTATTTGACTGATAGGATTTTAAGGTGGTCATTTAGTCATCTGTCATAAGTAGTCTGGGATTATCATCTGTAAGTAAAAAGAGATTAGGAATTGTGTCTGTTGATATTCCAATGTTAGTTTTTTTTGCTCTTATCATGTATTCTTTCAAATTACATTTACTTTCTCATATGAAATCTGAATTATAAATATCTACTCTATAAAATTTATTTGCTGGTGCCAAGACAAACTTTAAAAATAATTTTCTGAAATCTGTATAATGTTATGTATAATAATAGACAATAGTTCATACATATATAACTCCATTATTTAATAAAAATTTACCTACTAATATATATTTTTGATCTTAACATAAGAGTAGCAATTCATAATTTATTATGCTTATAAGACCATTTTAATAAAATGCGTGCTAATATAATTAATAAAAATACATCTGTAGAATTTGTCATATATTATATTAAATGTGAATTATAGACTCAAAGTCATTAAAATGTTTAGCCATTTATTTTCAAATGTAGAAAGTAACAAGGAGCTTTCAATTTTTTTCCAGATTATGGATAAAGGACTAATATTTAGGGGTAATTTTTTAAAAAATCAAATTCTTTATACTTCAAGGAACTCTGTTTCATTCATAAGGTATTCTAAAAGTATGTATGTGATGCTACCAGTGAAATATTACTAAATTGTCTATAGGTAATATTCACTTAGGTTACCTGATATAAAAATGAAAACATTACATTTTCTCTTAGATTTGAAAGCTAATAACTAAGAGATTCTATTTAGTTTCACTTACTTGAATAAGATCATATTGATACTGGTGTTGGAGGTAAATTAGCCAGACATGATGACAATATTAAACTCAAACATGTAGAATTTTGGAAAAGTGAAAGGATCAAAGGAGTGAAAAAATTGACTTCTCTCTTCCCATTAAATCTGAAGTAAGGAGATGTATAATGGTGACCGTCGAAGGGGAACAAAAGTTTACATGAAGAGGCCAGGGATGGAAAGAGCCAAAGGACAGAATGTTAGTTCTGAAAATGTGATCCTTGGATCAGCAGTATCATCTGGGAATTATCCGGGAGCTTCTTTGAAATGAACAGTCTCAGGCTTGAACTAGACAGGTGATTCAAATGTGTGCTTAGGTTTATAAAGAACGTTGTTGTGTTAGAGAGCACTGAAGCGTGAACTGGATTACAAGAAACACAAAAGGACATAATGACCAGGAGCAATGTAAAAGCTTCAACATCATAGGCTAATAGGCTACTTAAGCACAAGTCCTGTGAGTGAAGCATGCTGACTCAAAGAGAGGAATTGGCCTACGGGAACATGAATTAGGAGAAAGTGAGGTAAGAATCAGCAGAGGCTCTCTCTGCTGGCATCACATTATACATAAACCATGAACTATAATTAGAGAAAGTAGGAGGAGTGAATGGTGTTTTATGATTGTGAAACTAATTTATGATACGAATGATAGTTTACATTTGCTGAAAGAAGGGCATGCTATCAAAACAAGGTTAAAATCCTGCCTTATACTCTGAGAAACGGTGTTTGACTCAATACATTTCACATAAACAATTCAAATACACCCTTAAGGACAGTGATTTATCCCTATTTACAGTCAGAACAGCCTGTTTAACTGCCATGCTGAACAGGTCGGTGGGAAGAGGCCAGAGTGGTGACAACTTTGGGTTTTCAGAAGGTGAATAATTTGCAACTCTGTAGCTTGTCCTCAAGCCTTAGTTCATTTCTTACCCCTAAATTGCATCTCCATATTCACATGCTGATTGAAAGTGCTTCTAGATCTTATAGCATATTCATTTAGTAATTTTCCTATAAGTACAGGGGTATTTTTTTCCTCTGTACTTTTTAGCATATCATCGGGTTTCTTTGAAATTGTCTTTAATTCTCTCAAGTCATAGTATATAAAAGCTATATATAAGCTGAGAATCTAAATATTAATAGTAGTATTAAAAATAAAATAGTTGTCTGGGCTTCAAAATTCATTACTGCAATTAAATTCTGCAGCAAAACTGCAACATAAGCAACATCTTGGATTTAAAATGAGAAAACTCATGCTCAACAGATAACTTGTCAATACCTACTAAATACTAAGAGCCACGAATTAAAAAAAAAAAGTTTTGTCAAATGCTAAAAAAATTCCTTCCACTTTTACTTTGTATTTACTTTCTCATATTATTCTTTCCCCATTTTTAAAACATATTTCTCTGGCTTGGTTCACTTTATATTTTTCATAAAAACACTATCTTGTTGCCACAGCTGGAGCACAGCTCTGCACAGAGATTCTGGTATGAGTATTGGCGAGATGGTCAGTGAATTCCTGATGGGGAATTCCTGATAGGAATACAGTCCCTTTTCAGAGGTCAGGGGTCCATAGCAATGGGTCTTAGAGATGACATCAAAAGTGACTTTGGCAAAGTTGCCCAGGGTGGCAGTGCAGCCTCTGGTCGAGGTGTGGCAGTCGTCGATGCCAGTCATCATCAGATTTTTAGGTGCAGGGTGAGATTATTCCAGTGCCCTAGGATAGAGGTAAGGCACACCAATGCTGAGTCACAGTGGCGGGTCATCTTGCAAGGGATGGTGTGGGGCTTGCTGCTCTTTTCCCCCCAGTAGCCTCTCCACCCAGGGACGATGGAGAGCTTGGCCAGAATGATGGCCCTTGGGATGGTGGTGGCTACTTCCTTGGAGCACTTCACACCCAGACGGAAGTGGCCATTGTAGTCCTCCATGGCAACGAACGCCTTGAACCTGGTCCACTGGCCAGTGCAGGCCTGCTTTCGCACAAGCATGATCTTCAAAACCACATCCTTCAGAGATGCTCCAAGGAAGAAGTCAATGATCTGACTCCTTTGTGGGCAGGGAGAAGAGGTAGATCTCCTCAAGTGACTTGATCTTCACCTTGACCAGGCAGCCCAGCTTGCTGACGGACATCCACTCTTCGTCCTCCGCCCTGCCTCCGCGAACTCTGCGGCCTCGCCCGCAACCCCGACCACCGACTAGACCTCGGCCCTGAGGCCTCTGCCGAAACCGCCGCAGAAGCTGCCTCGGCCTCCCATTCCAGGGCCTCCGGGGCCTCCAGGCCCTCCTGCTGCATCTGCGTCATCCACCATTTGGTGTTTTCTTGGAGAAGCAGCATATTTTTTAATTGTGAAACCAACTTTCTCAGAGGGCAGAAGCTAGACTGGATAAAGAAAATGTACATATACACAATGGAATATTATGCAGCCATAAAGGACAATATATGGACTTTCGCAGCAACTTGGATGGATTTGGTTCGACCATACTCAGTGATCTATCACAGAACCATAGAACAGAGTACCATATGTTCTCACTCATAACCGGACCTTGAACAATTATAATACTATAAGAAAGCGTTTGGCAGTAACAGGAAACTGTCAGGGAAGGTGGGGGTGAGATTGGCAGTTGAGGGAAACTGTTAGAGAAGGGAGGGGCATACCGCATCAACAAGGTTACCTGCATAATCAATGTTTGTATACCTAACCCTGAATTGTACCCCACATCTTCATAATAATAAATAAGTAAATAAATAAATAAATAAAAAGAAAAAAATTGAGTTTAGCCAGGTTATCAAATGAGAAACTAACTTCTGTCCAACCTCCTGGGGGTTTAAATAGAGATTTGTGAGCTTAGGATAGCAGGCTTCATTTATTTAACATGCTCTAAGAAAAGTTTGAAGAATTTGGAGTACCAATGACACGTGTTTATAAGAAACACACGCAGTACCCTCTCTCTAATCTAAGAGGGTGGGGAGTCTGCTCTTCAGTATTGTCCATCTGTGCATGTATACTAGAGAAATCAAGTTTATCATCTGGTTTGGGATTTTTTTTTTACTTTATTTTATTATAGAGATGCGGGGTCCAAGTGAGGATTAGATACATAAGTAATCTACATGCAGGTGAAGTTTGGACCTTCAACCGGTTCTCACTTCCCCTGGTTTAAGACCAGGTACCCTTTGTGTTGGTATGTGCTCCTGCCCTCAGCAGTGTCCTGCGACTGCCGATCCTTCCCTTATGCTATTGTGATAAATGTTCAGGTTCCACTTATGAGTGAGAACATGTGGTGTTTGACTCTTTGTTTCTGTGATAGATCACTAAGTACAATAGTCTCCAGCTCCATACAATTTGCAGCAAAGTCCATGATTTTGTCCTTAAGTTAGAATTTAATGATTATAGGAGATTGTTTGAAATTTTGTGTTTATCAAGAAAATTTAGTGATTTAAAAGACTGAGAAATCCTTACCTACTATATAACATGTGGCTGAGAATTTGCAAAATTTCTCAAGAAAGGGTCTTGGGATCATATAGAAGGTGGGTGACATTTAGCAACATAATTATACTCAGAAGCCTGAGCACATTTTTAAAAGCTTCCCATGGATCCTCTTACTATTAGACCATGTAATAATCCTATTGGTTCTGTACCAGTGATGATTACATTTTCTGTTTTCCTCAGATAAGTTAGTATTTTCTTGCCAACATCAGCTTTTAAATAAAATGCTATAAACAAGTCATCTTATTCCCCCCACCCAGTGGAATAAAATAAAATCCTAAGTGATTTAGGTTATATCAGAAATACTTTTTTGGTGGGGGAAAAAACCCTAAAAACATAGCTTTTGAAAAATATAACTCATTATTTATATGTTTCAAATGGAGCTCAAATTTATGATTTTTTTCAATTTGAACTTGATCTTTTTTTAGATTTAAAAAATATATCACAACATACTGCTGATTGTTTGCAACTATAAATACATATGTTCATTTTTAAAAATTTTGTTTAAGTTGAATATCAGATGCCATATACTTTATCATCCTCCATTATATTATTCTCAAACTTTCCAGGAGTAAGGCATGCCTTGTCTTATGTGACTATATGTGACAACAGCTGAGAATAAAGTAACCCAAACTCTGAGTAACTAGTAACCTAAACTCTGACTAATCTGAAAATTCATGGTCTAAGCATGAAGGAGGCTATGCTATATATAAATAAAGAATAAACATATTGGCAGGGAACACAAAATATTTTAGTTCTAATTATATCTAAAGGCATTTACTTACTGTAATAGTGAATCAACATTTAAAAATACAATACTATGACACAGATTTTTCCTCAGATTTTCCTAATCTCTAAAGGAGTTCTGCTTAGAGAACTGAGGAGAGGAAACAACTATTCAAAGAAGACATTTTTAAAATATCAAAAAGAGAAAATTATTAATGAATTTTTTCCACCACAAAAACCCCAGAACCAAGATTTCACGGGGGAATTTTACCAAAGTTTAGTAGACTAACTTATTTCAGTGACTAATGTTATTCCATAGAATTAAAAAATAAACTGTCCAAATTCTGGTAATAAGTATAACATTACATGTTTTAAGTCTGATAAAACAGGACAGAAATCTATAAACCATTATCATCCATGTACATCAACTTAATATATTAAATAAAATATTAGGAGATAGAATCCAACAGTACACCAATAATAGGTTACATCCTGACCAAGTAGTATTTATTAATAGAATACAAGGTTGGTTTAACATTAGAAAATCAAGCAAGCCGGGCTCGGTGGCTCAGCCTATAATCCCGCGCCTTTGGGAGGCTGAGGTGAGTGGATTGCCTGAGCCCGCGGGTTCGAGACCCACCTGGGCAGCGAGACCTCATCTCTACAATAAATCAAAAAATCAGCCGGGCGTGGTAGCGCATGCCTGTAATTCCGGCTACTCGGAAGGCTGAGGCGGAAGGATCGCCGGAGCCCAGCAGGCGAGGCTGCGGTGGCCAGGAGCGGCCACTGCACTCCAATCTGGGTGACAGAGTGAGACTCCAACTCAAAAAAAAAAAAAAAAAAAAGAAAATCAAGCAATATTATACATGATACTAATGGAATTAAAGTAAATTTTAATATAATTATTGGAAAAAGCTACTCACAAAATTCAACACCTGTTTCTAACAAAAACACGTAACTAAGTAAATAGGAATTAAAAAAATAATGTTATATATTGTAATGATTACACTAGTTGCTTTAGGACTAAGATAAATATATATAGTACAGAAAATAATATATATGTGCATGCATATAGAAACATATATATACCTTAATCTTAATTATTGGGGAAAAACACTAGAGGCATGAATCATTTTCATTAATATCAGGAGCAAACCAAACATTTTAATAGAGTGTAAGTCAATGTAATTGACAAAATAAATCAGTTAGAAGCATAATAATTGCTAAATAAAATAATAGCAACTATATTTGTAAGTAATATAATAGTATGCTTGGAAACTCTAGGAAAGCAATGATAAAATGAAAAAAAAAACTAGTTCAAACAATGAAAGAAAGAAGTAAATGAGCAGATAAAGAAATAAAAACACAATTATTTTTAGCCCTCATTACACAAATAATAACACAATAGCAACAAAGAAGATTTGCTATTCTGGAATTAATTTGATAAGAAATCTGCAAAGTCTGAAGAAGAAAGCAACTTTAAAAACCAGATTGTAACAAATAGAAAGACATTCTCTGTTCTTAGATAGGAAAAATCAACATTACAAACAAAGTTTTCCTTACATTTATGCATGCAATATAATCCAAATTTATAAATGTGTTTATGATGCAAATTTATGCAAACGTATGAATCTACATTTATGAATGTATTTATAAATGTAATCTAAAATTACAATGTGTTTTTATAAAGTTAGACAAGTTGATTTAAAAGTTCATATAGAAAATATGGACATGAAAATATGTGCAGGTAGTCTGGAAAACACACACAAGAAAAAAAAGGTAGCCATACAAGACATTAAAGCTTATCATCAACCTCTGTAAATGAAAATCATGTAGTATGGTTTACGAATAGACAAAACTGTGTACTAAAAAAAAAAAAAAAGAAAGCCAAGACATAGAACCAATATACATATGGCAATTTAGTGCAGTCATGAATCACATAAAAACATTTTGGTCAATGATGAACTGCTTATATGGTAGTGATCCCATAAAACTATAATGTAAGGTCAGGCTCAGTGGCTCAGCCTATAATCCCAGCACTTTGGGAGGCCAAGGTGAGAGGATTGCCTGAGCCCACGGGATTGAGACCAGTCCCAGCAACTTGGTGAGACCTTATCTCTACAATAAATCTTTTTAAAAAAATTAGTCGGGCGTGGTAGTACACGTCTGTAGTTCCAGTTACTTGGAAGGCTGAGGCAGAAGGATTGCCAGAGACCAGCAGGTAGATGCTGGGGTGTCCATGAGTGTGCCACTGCACTCCACCCTAGGTGATGGAGTGAGACTCCAACTCAAAAAAAAGAAGAAACTATAATGGAGCTGAAAAATTCCTATTGCCTACTGAAATTGTAGCCAGTGTCATTGTGTAAAACATACTTCACATTTTTGTGGTGATGCTGGTACAAACAAACCTACTATGCTTCGAGTTGAATAAAGTACAGAAGATATAATTATGTGCAGTACATAATGCTTGATAATGATAATAAACAACTCTGTTACTGGTTCATACATTTACTATACAGTACTTACAATTTTATCATTAGCTCAGATGTACTCCTTCTACTTACCAAAAAAATAAATAAATAAAATAAAACAAAACTATAAAATAACCTCAAACAGATCCTTCAGGAAATATTCGAGAAGAAGGCATTGTTACCACAGAAGATGATAGTTCCATGTGTGCTGTTGCCTCTAAAGATCTTCCAGTGGGAGAAGACATGGAGGTAGAAGAAAGTGGTCCTCACCCGATGTAAGGCTAAGCCAATGTGTGTGGAGGTGGAAGATAGTGGTCCTGACCCTATGTAAGCCTAAGCTAAGGTGTATGTTTGTGACTTAGTTTCTAACAAAAATATGAAAAATAAAAAATTTAAAAATAGAAGAAAATATATAGACTAAGGATATAAGCAAGAATAGTTTTGTATACTTGTACAATGTATTTGTGTTTTAAGCTGTGCTATTACAAAATGAGTAAAAAAGTTAAAAAAATCTAAAATTTTATAATGTAAAATAGTTACAGTAAACTGAGTTTAATTATTATTGCAGAATAAAAATTTTAACTACAAATACAGTGTACCCTAATTATGCACTGTTTATAAAGTCTACAGTGGTACACAGTAATGTTGATCTTCACATTCACTCACCACTCGCTCATTGACCCTCCCAGAGCAATTTCCAGACCTACAACCTCTATTTATGGTAGGTGCCTTACACAGATGTACTGCTTTTAATTATATATGATACATTTTTACTGTTCTTTATATTTAGATACACAAATAACATTGTGTTACAATTGCCTACAGTATCCAGTACAGTAACATGCCATAAAGGCTTGTAGCCTATGAACGATAAGCTACATAATATAGTGTAGGTATGTAGTAGGCTATACTATCTAGGTGTGTGTAAGTGTACTCTATGACGTTAACATAATGATGAAATTACCCAAAGATGACACATTTCTCAGAATGTATCTCTATCATTAAGTGATGCATGACTGTGTATCATAAACTTGGTATCTCAAAATACTAGGGCAATAATGAACTGTTTAAGATTGCTAGGACAACTGGGTGACCTTTCAGAAAAAATTAAAATTAATCCCAATCTTCACAACATACACAAGAATAAACTAATAGAGTAGGCAACTAAATTAAATATATAAAATCATCAAGTTCAAGAAAGAAACTGAGTGAATTTCTTTGTAATTTCAATGTTTACAAAACCTAGTTGTTATAAAGTCTTACTTAATAAAACTTAAAATCACAAACATACTATTCATAAATTTGACAACATAAAGTGATATTTTGCATAACAAAAAAAATAAGCTAAACACAAAATACAAGAAGGTGAAAAAAAAACCTGACAAAGTAAAATAAGATCTATATTTACATGTACTACTTATAATTTGAAAGGACAAAGGACTAAAAACCCAATGGTAAAAGTACATAAGACAATTGTCAAAAAGTTATAAAGATGCTCTTGATCTTATAAAAATATTCGAATTAATTCATAATTAGAGCTATACAAATTTAAGTCATACATTTACACATATTTATTACACAGTTTCTTTCTAAATCACACTGCAATAATTTTTTTTCATGAGGTTATAGGAAAGTTCCAGGTACTTTAAATTATCTGAAAGATAGTAAATTGGTAAGCTTCTGAAGAGAAATTTAATACCTAAAAATATATACATATATACATAACTTTTACTTTAGTAATTTTACTTCTAGAAAAGTCCCTGCAGATACACCTTTAACAATGCAATATACTTATGCACATAGATATTTATTGAAGTTTTGTTTATAATTGCATAATTATGGGAACAACCTAGATACACACACATCCATAGAAGAATAGGTGACTAAACTGTGCTAGATCTATACAGCAGATTACCATGCAACTGTAAAAAAGAAGGATGAAAGATCTATCTGTACTGACATAGAATAAATTTCAAGGTATATTAAGTTTTCAAAAAAGCAAAGTGCAAAAGAGTGTTTTTGCTAAGTTGGAAAGAAAGAAATATGAAAAAATTCCTTGTATCTACTCATTTGTGCAAGATAAATACAGGAATAATAATTCAGAAACTAATGTGGTAATGAGGAAATGACACTGAGTAAACTTCCCTGCCTAGCTGTAACTCTTAGAACTACTTAGTGTTTCACATATTCAAAATATGAATTGGTAGTTTATATCAATCAGAATGCAAGGAAATCTCAGATAAAATGCAAAATATAATAAATGAACCTTACTGTACTAACAGGTAAATAGCATAACCACAGTGAATGGGGTGAGGAAGAAATAAGCTGACAACTAAATTCAGTAAACAATGTTTTGATATTATATGGACAAAGAGAAACATAACTACATTAGATATTGTACTACAGTTAGCACATTTGAGTTTATGTGATTTGTAAGTCAGAAATTCTGAAATTGCTTTATGTGCATATTAATTTATAACTAATTATACTGTGGTGAATAAGGGTCAAACATCTCACTATAGGAGAAAGGAATTACAAATAAGGAAAGGAAGAAGGTTGGAATCATCTCTGCTTTGTAATATTGAAATATGTTATTAATATGAACTTATTGATAGGTTTACAAATATGTATATGCAAGTGTGTCAATTATCTGTTACTGTATCACAACACAAACCTAAAGTTTTAAAACAATGCACATTTGCTAATTTTCAGTTTTTATTGGTCAAGAGTGCAGTCACTGCTAAAGTGGATCTCCACTTCAGCATCTTACTGAAACTTCAGCTGGGGTTGACTGAAATCATTCTCATCTGGTGGCTTGACTGGAGAAGAATCTGCTTCCTATCTTACTAGGATTGTTTACAGAATTTATTTCTTTGCGGTTATAAAGTTGAAAGTTTCAGTTTTTTGCTGACCATTGACATAGTCATCTTTAACTCCTAGACCCCCAGTGGAGTTTCCTGGCATGTGTAGTTTGCTTTCTCAAGACCAGTAGGAGGGCAAATGTGCTAGCAAGAAGGAATCATATAACATGACATAGTTGGCCGGGCTCGGTGGCTCAGCCTATAATCCCGCACTTTGGGAGGCTGAGGTGAGTGAATTGCCTGAGCCTGTGGGTTCCAGACCTGCCTGGGCAACTTGGCGAGACCTCATCTCTACAATAAACCAAAAAAATTAGCCAGGCGTGATAGTACGTGCCTGTAGTTCCAGCTACTTGGAAGCCTGAGGTGGAAGGATCGCTGGACCCCAGCAGGTCGAGGCTGCGGTGGCCGGAGTGGCCACTGCACTCCAGTCTGGGTGACTGAGTGAGACTCCAACTCAAAAAAAAAAAAAATTTTAAAAAAATTTTAAAAATTTAAAAATTAAAAAAAAAACTATGACATAGTCATGAGAAAGATTGACTTCCCATCACCTTTACAATGTTCTATTAGTCAGAAGCAAGTTACAGGCTCCATCTACATTCAAGGGGAAAAGATCATGCAAAGGCATGAATGCCAAGAAGTAAGGGTTGAGAGAGGAACATCTAAAGTCTGTCTGCAAGTGGAAGTATACTTACATATATTTTCTGTCTGTATACTGAAGAAGACAAAATTTAAATTAGAAAAAAAGGTAACTTTTCAGTAATAATAACGAAATTTACTTTTCTCTAGAAACTCAAAAAATTAAGGCAGTTTCTGCCTTTTATGAAATATAACTTCTTTTGGTAATCTTTCTCCCTACCCTCTGATTCTTCTATATCAAATAAAATGTATAAAACACTAATCTGTTGATCAGGCTTTGTTTGATATATCTCATATTAAAGTAATGGCTTTCTATTAGTATATGAATATCATTTTACAAAAAATTTTTGGCATTTAATTAATTAATTTTTATTTTAACAATGTGGGGTACAATTCAGCATTAGGTATACAAGTGGTGATCATACAGTTAAAGTGTGGACCTCCCTTTGGCCCCCACTTTGCCTGGTTTGAGATCAGGTATGCTTACTGATGTTGTGCCCCCCCCCCACTCTCCCCAGTGGGATCCCTTCCTTACAGTATTATGATAAGTGTTCAGGGTCCACTTATGAGAACATGTGGTACTCTGTTCTTTGTTTCTGTGATAGATCACCAAGTATGATAGACTCTAATCCATCCAAGTTGCTGCAAAGTCTATATGTTTGTCCTTCTTTATGGTTGCATAATATTCTATTGTGTATGTGTACCACTTTTTAAAAAATTCACTCCAGTTTCGATGGGCAGCATGGTTTGTTTCATGTTTTTGCTATTGTGAATAGTGCTGCAATGAACATGTATGGGCAGGTATCTTTTGGAAGTGATTTGAGTTCCTCTGGGTATATTCCCACTAGGGCGATTGCTGGGTCATATGGAAGGTCAATGTCTAGTTCTTTTAGAAATCACCACACAGTTTTCCAAATAAGTTGCACTAATTAGCATTCCCATGAGCAGTGTAGAAGTGTTCCGTTTTCTCCGCATTCTAGCAAGCATTTATTGTTGTTGTTGTTTTATTAGTGATGGCCATTCTTCCTGGGGTTAAGTGATATCTTAATATGATTTTGATCTGCATTTCTGTCATGATTAGTGAGGCTGAGCACTTTTTCATATGTTTTGTTGGCTGCCTGAATATATTCTTTTGAGAATTGTCTATTCATATCTTTTGCCCACTTTTTATTGGGGCTGTCTGTTTTCTTTTTCTTTCAGCATGCTTGAGTTCCTTGTAGATCCTGGATGTTAGACCTTTGTCAGATATACAGTTGATGGATTTAATTTAAATGTTTAATTTATTTGGTCAATATAATCCTATATATCTATTTTTGTCACTAGAAATAAACCAGATTTTTTTCAAGAATTTTTATTTTTATTATATTAAATTACATTTAAATACAAATTCAATTTTATGAATCTTAAGAAACATAATTCTTTTAGACATATAGAAATTGTGAAAACAATGAAATAAAGAGTGCAACATAGAGCAGAAATAAGCATTAATCAGAAATGGAGGTGCTAGAGGTGAAGGTTTCAGAAAGGTTCATAGCTATGCCAAAGTATGAAAAAGGGCAAGTGTGAGAGAGGGAAAAATAATAAAAGAAAACTTACATAATTGTCATATTAATCAGGAATAATATCAAAGAAACAGTTGAACAAATGGTAGTATGACAAGCTAACTAGCAAAGGTTTCAGAAGGTCTCTTCATTTTTGACTTTAAAAATGTCTACAAGCTGACATGCTTTCTGTTCATCTAAAATTTTCTTTTCTTGGTAATTTGAACTATGTAGATCATATGGAGCAATTCTTTTTTAAGGCTATATGCACTTCTTAAGACTGCATGCAGTTGTAGTAAAAAAAAAAACAACAACTGATAACAAATAGTGACCATTTAGTAGCAAAAAAAGAGATACAAAACTGTGGTGAGCCGGCTGTGGAGGCCCGCCTGAGTGTTAGGGATCCAGGCAGGCTGCGGACCCTGAGACCACTAGGATGAGTTCAGGAGCTGAAGGCCCATTCCCTCTTCCCTTCTTTGCTGTTTGGCACATTCCACTAGCAGGGACTTTGATGATCTAAGCATGAAGTTCTGAGAATATGACAGGCATGGCTTACTTTAGGAGTCCATTGTTCCCATTTCTCACAGACTGCGGTTTCAACTTTAAATTTAACATAATTCAAACTCAGGTCACATTTAGGAGCTTTTAATATGGTACAAACTTCTTTTAAGATTTAAAAGTATATTTGTAGAATTAGTATATACATACAAAGTGCTGTTTCAACCTTAATAATATAGATAAATATCTAGAGTTACTAGAAATGGCCCAGCATGAACTTTGGGCTGGGCCACATTCCTAAAGACCCAGCACAAACTTTGGGCTGGGCCATATTCCTAAGGGCCCAGCATGAATTTTGGGCTGGGCCACATTCCTAAGGGCCCAGTGCATACTTTGGACTAGGCTGCTTTCTTTTAAACTGGTTTTTAGCTACAGTTAGTATAGGGTTTTTTCCTACTTATTATAGAAATTGAATTTATTTTATTCATAGAAAGTATTGTAGAATAGGTTATGCTATGTCAATGAATTATGTCAGTTCAAGCATGATCAAACATGATATTTTGAGGTTTAATAAGAATACAGCTAACTTTAGAAATTACATTGTTTCCATTTTCTACATTTGTGGTTTTGGCTTTAACACAATTTACAGTTTATATTTGAGTTTTATTTTTTAGAAGCTTTATTGCTGATGATCAGAATTAGGATTTAGAAACTTTTATAAAAGTTAAAATAGATTTATAGGATTTTGCAACAGCAATTTTGTTAAGAGATTGTAATCAATTGTTCCCAGAAATGGCCCAGCCTGATCTTTTGACTGGGCCACATTCCTTAGGAATTGGTTTGGGCTATAATTAAGAGTTTCTATAGTGTAGGTAGAATTAGCATAAAATAGAGAGGAATTGGGATTTAGGTTGGTTATTAGGTGTTGTGTATGCATAGGCTTTAAAAGTTATTGATTATTAGAATATTATGATATTAGAATTGTTGTATTGCTTTTAAGAAATATTAACCAAGCATGAGGAACAGTGAGATAGTTTTGGGATCCTCATTCATCATGCTTGGGGAAACACCTGGTGGGTGGAGGCTGCCCCTCATCCACCTGGCTCTATGTTCATGTAAATGTCTTGTGATTTGATTGGGACTGACCTTCCTCTTACTCCAGGAAACACCTGGTAGGTGAGGGATGCTCCTCATTCACCTGGCTTTGTGTTCATGTAAAAGTTTTGTGATTTAATTGGGATTGTTCTTCCTCATGCCTGAGGAAACACCTGGTGGGGGGGGCGCCCCTCCTGCACCTGGCTTTGTGTTCACGTGAAAGACTTGTAAGACTGCCTGTGTAAAATTTGGGGATAAATACACACTGTAAACTCCCAATAAACAGCTTCTGCACTAGACAGAATCCAGCTTCTTTCTTTCTCCCCCAGTTCTCTTTCTTTCTTTTAATATCTATCCCTATGAATCGCCAATGCCATCACACTTTCCAAGGGACCCCCTAAATCTCTTTGCAGGGGCTGGTCCCCCGAACAAAACAAATAAATAACAAATAAAAAAATTATGGCAATTGATAACTAGAAAAAGAATAGGGTCTATCCTATTTTGTGCTATTCCAAAATTTTTGAAGAGCCCCACATTTATTAAAAATTACAAGTTTTGCCAAAACATTTTTTCTTGTAATATTTATAGATTATATTACTTGTAAATAGGTGACATGTTTACCTCTTGGCTAGAGTAAAAGACAGTTTTACACTTTCCCCCCCCTAAACCTGGGGAAAGATGGGCAAGATGGCAACAGAACTGGTCAGAGTGAGGGAGGCTCTGCAAAAGCGAGTGTCCATAAAGACTGTCTGTTTGAATGAGTGTTTTCTGGTGGGTGAGAGAAAATATGTCTGAGGGGCGATTCAGGTTCAAGCACCAGAGGCTCTTCTCTGGAGCTGACTGAAACCCACCACTGCCCTGATCGGAGCCCCTGGCATGCAAGATCCTCTGCCATTCTCAGGGTTCTCTTAGGAGGAGGCAGCAGAGATCACCTGTTCCTCAGCACCTAGCAGCTGGTCCACACCACCAACTGAGGCAACAGACCAGATGCTAGCAGCAGGGACTGTGGTGAGGAAATCTGGAAACTGAGTCCCACCACAAGTGAGGAGACACTGACCACTGTTCCAGGACAGGCAGAGACCTGTGTTGCTCTTCCCAGCTCTCTCCAGCTCCAACCTGAGACCCAGAGGCTATCTCTACATCCCTCTGGGATGGACCATCAGACACGGAGAGACAGATGCTCCTCCCCTGTGCTGAACCAGGTGCACACATCTAATCTGAGTGAAAGACTTAGTGGCAGCAGCAGATAAGTACCACATATTCTCACTCATAAGTGGACCTTGAACAATTGTCATAATACTATAAGAAAAGGATTGGCAGTAGTGTGACGCTGCTGGGAGGTGGGGGTAGGGTGGGATTGGCAGTAGTGGGAAACTGCCAGGGGAGGGGAAGCACATCTCATCAACAAGGGTACCTGCATAATAAACATTTGTACATCTAACCCTGAATTGTACCTCGCATCTTTAAAAAGAAAGAAAGAAATCAAAGATGACACAAACAAATGGAAAAATATTCCATGCTCATGGATTGGAAGAATGAACATTGTTAAAATGTCCATCCTACCCAAGGTAATCTACAGATTTAATGCAATACCCATTGAATTCCCAACATTATTATTCTCAGACCTGGAAATGACAATACAGATATTCATAATGGAAACATATTTCACTACTTATAGACAAAACAATCCTCAGCCAAAGAAACAAAGCAGTAGGTATCACATTCCCAGTCTTTAATATTTATTATAAGGCTACAATAATCAAAACAGCCTGGTATTGGTACAAGAACAGTCATATAGACTAATGGAACAGGACAAAGATTCCAGGAGCAAAACTTTAATTTTTCGCCCAACTCATCTTCAACAAAGCCTCCAGTGAACTTATTCAGTAAATGGTGCTGTGAAAACTGGGTGACCACATGTAGAAGATTAAAACAAGAACCCTACCTATCACCATACAGAAAACTCAACTCTAAATAGATCAAAGACCTAAATGTAAAACCTTAAACTATAAGAAACCCTAGAAAATGCAGGAGACACCCTTATGGAAATTGTAACTGGCAACCAATTTCTAATCAAAATACCAAGTGTTCATGCCAGAAGAGATAAGATAGACAAGTGGGACCTCATCAAAATAAAAAGCTCTTGCAAACCAAAAGAAACCATCAAGATAACAGGGAGACAGCACACAGAATGGAAAAAAATAATTTGCCAAATGTAGATTTGACAACTGCCTAACTTCCAGGATGTACAAGAACTCAAATGTGTGGGGGGAAGAAAAACAAACCAAATAGTTCTTTTAAAAAGTGGGAAAAGATAAAAATATATGAATAGACATTTCTCAAATGAAGACATACAAGCAGCCAACAGATACATGAAAAATGGCCATCCTTACTAATCATTAAAGAAATGCAAATTAAAACCACATTGAGATACCACTAAACTCCAGTCGGGATGGCCATCATCAATAACTCAATGACAGATGCTGGATAGGATTTGGGGAAAAGGGAACACTTCTACTCTGTTGGTGGGCATGTAAACTAGTACAACCTCTCTGGAAAACAGTTTGGCAATTCCTAAAAGATCTCAGTATCAACCTTCTATATTACCCTGCAATTCCTCTTCTGGGAATATACCTAGAGGAACTCAAATCACTTTTTGAAAAAGATACCTGCATACACATGTTTATTGCAACATTATTCACAATAGCTAAAAGATGGAACCCACTGTGCTGCCCATCAAAAGAGGACTGGATAAAAAAATGTGGTACTTATACATGATGGAATATTATGCAGCCACAAAGAAAGACAAAATTATGAACTTCACAGTACGTTGGATAGAATTAGTGTCTATAATGAAATATCCTTCTGAGAAACCTATAATAGCCTGTAATAAATTGCTTGACATAAGTAACTTCATTTTGTAACAGATCTTCCAGAAATAACCCCCTTATGTAACCTTCCCATAATCACACCACACACCCACATTCTTATTCCCCTCAGTGTTTGAAAACGCCCTAGTTACACAAATTTTGTACCCCTTCACATTAGAATGTTTTGCCAAGAAATATAAATCAAACGATACAGCTTATGTAATTATATACCCCCTACTCACTCTGTTTGGGTCCAAGAGCTTTTATGGCAATAACCTTTCTTGGTCACCGACTTCAATAAAGAACTCATAAATTTGACCCACTGTGCATTGGTGTCTCCTTTCTCGCACTCCAGTTATAACATTTGGAGGCCCCAGCAAGATTTTTTGCCAACCTCAGGAAGTGGCTTTGCTCTAGTTCTCCCTGGTTTGGTGGAGGAGTTATAGGGGAGGTGCCCACTGAGTCATTCCAAGGTCCCATAACCTCTCATCTGACTCAGAGGGACAAGGAATGACTGCTGATTTCCCCCCACTTCAAAAATTCCTGAGTCCATCTGTGTTCTTCTAGGAGGTAAGAATCTGTTTAATTTGTATGTGGCCACAACTCTGTTGAGGAGGAGGGAGCCTGATGAGGCTGCCCCTGAGACTCTGTTTGTTGACCCAAAATGTTTATAGAACAGTGCCTCAGTTTAGTATCTGTTTTCTGTTTGGGTACCTGCTTTGACTTATGATTGCTTATGACATTGGCCCTTTCCTTCTTTTGTGTTCTTGCTGTGCTCTTTGCTATAGGGTTTGCTTCTGCTGTACTTTTCGACTAATCATCAGGTCAGAAACTTCTGTTTTTTTTTACTTATCTTTTTGTGATTGGAGGTCTGATCCTAATCAGGTGCCTCCTGTGATTTACTAGTTTTAGCAATGTGTGGCAACAAGCTTCTCAAACCTCTAGTCCCCTGGACTGTATGATAAAAAAATTTTCTCCTTTAAATCACAGAGGGGGGAAGAAAGAAACAAGCTTTAGGAACCACACCCATCTCACCCACTTCTGCATTGCCTGCAGATCAGGTAAATTAATTTCACTGACAGAGGTTTGTAATCAGCTATAGTGGTTTTCACTGCCAAATTGCTAACGGATTTAAAAAATCTCCTTTTAGACACAAGAAAAAATAACAAAATAACCTGGGTTTTACTTTCTAGGTCAAATCTATTATTTAAAAAAACTGTTTTCTCTTGCCAATGTTTACCTGTTTTAAATTCTGAACTTAAGCTACAACTTTCTTCAGACTTTAAAGTACAACTATAAATAATTTACAAGGGAATATTTCAATGTATGTTAATAAATTAAAGACTTTAGCTAATCATATGGGACTGCTGTCACTTTTCCAGCATTATTTCTGGGACAATAGCCTTTTTCATCATTGTTTACTTGATAATTTTTGTCTGTGCTCTCGTTCGTGTTTTATTAAATCCAAATGACATTTGGTTAAAGTCCCACAGTTTCCTATTCGTGCCCTTAAGATATTTCTCAAGCATAATCAGTTCTCTGGACTTGGTCATCTTTCATTCTCACTCTGACTCAGGCACTCTTCTTCCATCTCCCCTCTATCTCCTCTGCCTCTGGCAACCTGTCTCTGACCTTGGACCAACCTGGCCCCTCTCCTTCTCCTCCTGGAAGTTCCTTCTCCACAGGGGGCAGATTGGACCGAGTGGCCCTTCTTTTTATACACTCCTTTTTCCACCTCTGATTTATACAAAAACCCTCCATTCTCAGAGAAGTCACAGTTTCTAACTTCTTTAACCCTATCTCAGTTATGCACACTCCTTGCCCCACCTGGGATGATTGCCAGCAGCTCCTTTGCCTAGGATAATTTCCTGCAGCTCCTTTTAACCCTATCTACCTCTGAAAAGTAAGAACGCATTAAAGTTGAGGCTAAAAAGTCTATTCTAGCCTCAACTGTGGGTACACAGAAAGTCAAGAAATATTAGATAAGGTATTTCCCTCTTCTCACCCAAACTGGAACCCTAACACTTTGACAGGGTCCAGGGCATTAGATACTTATCACTAGACTCTATTAGCTGGTTTGAGGAGTGTGGCCTGGAAACCTATCAACCTTTCTAAGAACTACCAAGATTCTCCAGGGTCCCGAGGAATCTCCAGGGGGCATTTCTTAAATGCCTTCAGGAGATTTTTCGTACCTATACCCTGTTTGATCCCTTGATCTCTGAGAATGCTCATGCTATCAATTTGGCATATGTGACTCAAGCAGCTCTGAACATCTGGACAAAGTACAGACAACTCAAGAGACAGATAAAACAGCCAGATGTCAGGCAAAAATATTGGTAACTGTCTTCCAAGCCTCCCAACCTGACTAAAAACCACTGTGCCAGAGAAAAGGGGAAGCTAAAAAAGAACATAAGGAAACTGAGTACCCCTCATTGACTAAAAATCATTGTGCATGTTGCAGAGAATTCGGTCACTAAAAAAAAATAATAATAATTACTCCTCACATTAAAAGACTCTTGACGGCTAACATTTTAACACCATGTAAGTCAGCATAAACACTCCTTTACTGCCAG
Source organism: Carlito syrichta (assembly GCF_000164805.1). NCBI lineage: Eukaryota > Metazoa > Chordata > Mammalia > Primates > Tarsiidae > Carlito > Carlito syrichta. Next base: position 454,971 of record NW_007259936.1, on the reverse strand, counting down.
TTAAAAACAAAAACAAAAAACCCTGGGAAATTCTGACTACTGACCAGTTCAGGACTTGAGGAAGGTCAATAAAAGGTTTAAAACAATTCATCCTACTGTTCTCAACCCATATACATTGCTCAGCCCTCTCCCCCCTCAACAGCAGGTGTACACTATGCTGGTTTAAAGAATGCCTTCTTTTCCATTCCCTTGTCCCCTGTCAGCCAACTAATTTTTGCCTTTGAATGGATAGATCCTGACTCAGGGGACACCAGTCAACTAACTTGAGCACAGTTACCACAGGTCTTCAAAAACTCCCTGACACTTTTCAGGGAAGCCTTGCAACAGGACTTATCAGGGTTCTGTAACTATACCTTGAATGTACTTTGCTCCAGTATGAAAACAATCTCTTGCTTGCAGCAGTAGACTTGGACACTTGCTTAAAGGCACTAAGGCTTTGTTGCAGCTTCTCCAGGACTTGGGCTACCGTGTATTGACTAAGAAAGCACAGCTCTGTTCAACTGAAGCCTCCTATCTGGGATACAGGTTGACAAAATGTAAATGAGCCCTAACCTCAGCCCAGAAGGAAGACATTCTCTGAATTCCCTCACCAACATCGAAAAAACAGGTATGTGAATTCCTGGGGGGTAGCAGGGTACTGCTGACTGTAAATTCTGGGATTTGCTGAGATTGCTAATCCTCTATACATAGCCACAGCAGGGGATCAACCCCTAAAATGAACTGCTACTGAGAAACAAGTGTTCCAGCAGTTAAAAACGGCTCTTACCCAAGCCCTGGCTTTAGCCCTCCCAGATGTTACCAAGCCTTTTCACTTATTTATTTATAAATAGTGGGAAATTACAAAAAGGGGTTCTTACCCAGACCCTAGGATCCTGGAGACAACTGGTGACCTATTTGTCAAAAAGACTGGACTCAGTGGCCTCTAGCTAGCCATCCTGAATTCGGGCCATCGCTGCTATAGCTGTACTGGTTAAGGTTTATCTGCTTCAGGATCCCAAGGTGACCTAGCTCTAACAGTTCCCCATGCAGTTGAGACTCTGACATTTAGTGGTCAGGAGCAAATGCTCATGTCACCCAATTTCAGAGCTTCCTACTTGACCAACCTCGACTGCATTTTTCTTCTACTCAGAGCCTCAACCCAGCAACCCTACTGCCTGGTGATAATTCAGAAACACCAGTTTATAACTGTGAAAACATATTAAACATCTCTCAAGGCAGCTGATCTTCAGGATACTCTCCTAAGCCAGGATGATGCTGACCTGTTCACGGATGGGAAGAGTCTGGTAATAGGGGGAGTCCACAAGGCTGGTGCAGCAGTAACCACAGCTCACAATGTAACCTGGTCACAGCTTCTGCCCAATGGAACATCGGCTCAAAAGGCTGAGTTAATTGCTTTAACTCAGGCCCTGTGCTGGGGAACAGGAAAGAAGGTAAACATTTTCACCAACAGCTGATATGCTTTTGCTATACTCATGTGCATGCCATGATCTGAGGTCTTATTACCACAGCAGGTAAGACTATAAAAAACAAGGAAAAAAATCTTAGCTCTCTTAGAGACTATATGGCTCCCTAAAAAGATAACTGTCATTCATTGCAGGGGACACCAAAAATCAGATACTCCAGAAGCAACTGAAAATCATCTGGCAGACCAGGCAACTTGGGAGGCAGCAGATCTCCCAGTTGAGCCCCTGACTATCTTACTAAAACTTTTGCAGCTCCTTCTCTTCCAAAAAAGCCTACCTATACCCAAGAGGAGGAGGAACAGGCGGACCTAGTGGAAACTTATAAAAACTCCACTGAATGGTGAATTGAGGACTATAAAATCAAGGTAAGCTCTGGGACACACCTTGGTAAAACAACTTCATTTCACCACCCATTTGGGAGGTACCAGAATGAATGAACTGTTAAACCACTTTTATCATATTAACAATTTAAAAAGCTGGACCACCTCAGTGACTGAAATGTGCCCTGCTTGTGCCTGCATCAACCCAAAAGGAGGGCTGAAGGCTCCAAAAGGATCAGGGCTCATGGAGTAAACCCTGGTGAAAAATGAGAAATAGACTTTACTGAAATAAAACCCCCTCAGGCGGGGTACAACTATCTACTGGTGTTTGTAAATACTTTTTTTCTAGATGGGTAAAAACTTTTGCCACAAAAAATGAAACCACACTTATGGTTGCAAGGTATTTGTTAAATGAAATAATTCCTAGGTTTGGGCTCCCCTTCTCTATTGGTTCTAATAATGGTCCTGCCTTTACCTCGACCATAGTTCAGCTGGTTAGTAAAGCAGTGAACATTGACTGAAAACTACATTGTGCTTACCAACTACAAAGCTCTGGAGAGGTAGAACGCATGAACCAAACTTTAAAAATTATTTAACCAAATTAATAATAAAAACCAGTAAAAAATAAATAAGCCTTTTGCCTTTGGCCTTTCTCTGGGCCTGATGCACCCCATAAAAGGCTGTGTTTACTTCACATAAAATCATGTTTGGGAAACCCCCTTCTCTGTTACCCCTATTACGGGATCCCATTCTTGAAAAGATTACTAATCAATTTTTGTTAAAGTATCTCCAGTCCCTCCAACAGGTCCAGGCTGCTGTCCACCCCAACGTCCATACTGTCTTGTCAACTCCATCTTCCATGTCTTGCCATCTGTTCCAGCCTGGGAATTTGTTTTTTGTCATAAATTCCAGAAAGAAAGACTGACCCCTGACTGGAAGGGACCCTTCATCGTCATCATCACCACACCAATGGCACTTGAGGTTGACGGAATACCGGCTTAAATTCATCACTCGTGAGTCAAAAAAACCAATGAAAGCAATGGTGCTCCACCAATTTGCTCAGCCAACTGGACAAAAGTCAGGGACCCTTAAAACCCTCTCAAAATCATCTTCTGAGCCCATTGTCCTGCTTCAAACACACCACGGGCTGACCAATCAATGCAGAGCTGAAATGTGAGATTCTGATTGCCAAGAATAGATTGTTTTACTGGTTAATAATTCCCTGAATGTATTGTTATCACCCTTAACCCTTACCTTATTCATCCCAATTTCCCTAGCTTTAGGCATAACATTGACAGGCACAGGCTAGACGTAGCAAAAAGTTCCTGTTAATGCTATCTTATCTTCTATGTGTAGGATGTATTACTGCCCTATTATGTTCTGGTGTTGCCTCTTAATCTGTCTTCTCCCACTTGACATGACATACCCATGACTGATGAATCAACACATTGACTCATAAACAACTAAAAGGGGGGAGTGAAATATCCATCTGAAAAACTTATAATAGCCTGGTAATAACTTGCTTGACATGAGTAACTCCATTTTGTAAGAGATCTTCCATCTTAACTTAGAAATAACCCCCTTATGTAACCTTCCCATAGTCACACCACACACCCACATTCTTGTTCCCCTCGGTGCTTGAAAACTCCCTAGTTATGTAAATCCTGTACCCTTTCACATTTGAATGTTTTGCTGAGCAATATAAATCAAACTGTACACCTTATGTAATTTCTGCCTTTATATGTTCCCTACTCACTCTGTTCAGGGCCGAGAGCTTTTATGGCAATAACCTCTCTTGGTCACCAGCTTCAATAAAGAACTCATAAACTCAACCCACTGCACATTGGTGTCTCCTTTTTTGCACTCCAGCTATGACAATAATACTGAGTGATCTAGCCCAGAAAAAAAGAACTGAGTAATAAATGTTCTCACTCCTAAGGGAACCTTGAACAATTATCATAATGCTATCAGAAAGGAATTGGTAGTAGTGGGTAACTGCCTGTGGAGGGGTGGGGTACACCTCATCAATAAGAGTTTCTCTCAAACCAGGTGAAGTGGAAACAAAAGTGAGGTCCACACTTTACCTACACAATGACAATTTGTATATCTAACCCTGAATTGTACCTCACATCTTTAAAATAAAAATAAAGAAAGAAAAAAGAAAGAAAGCAAACAAAAAACTGCATTTGTTAGTGTTTCAATAGAGAAATATAAATATTATGAGTTGCTATGGTCTGAATGTTTTAATGCACACAAAATACGTGTGTTGAAACTTAATCTTTGTGCAGTAGTATTAAAGGTGGGACTTCTAAGAGGTGATTAGGTCATGAGGGCTCTGCCTTTGTGGGATTAATGCCCTCCTAAACTTGGCCCAAGAAATCTTACTTGCCCTGTGAGAACACAGCTAGGAGGCATCATCTATGAACCAGAGAGCTCTCACCAGACACTGAACTTGCTAGTATTTTGATCTTTGATTTCTCAGGCTGCAAAACTGTGAGAAATAAGTGCCTGTTGTGTATAAATTACTAAATCTAAGTTTGTTATAGCTTCCCAAAGACATAGCGTTATAAAAAAATACATTTATTGTAGGGATAAGGCTTATACATTGTGAGAAAAGCAGCGGGCATAGTCTGAAAATGGAATTTGAAGATTAGACACAAGTCAACAAAGCTGTGCTCCCTATGCCAGGCATACCTAATACTAGGGGGCAGCTTGAAGAACAGTCTATGGAAGGCTGTTGCCTCTGCATTTATTGGTGAGCTTGGAGTCACTTTTTTGTTCAAGGCAGGCAGTCGAAAAGAAAGAGATGTACAACATGGTGCAGTGAGGACAAAATGGAATTCAGCAGTATCTACATCTGTATCTGCTAGTTACTACCACTGATTATGATGATATTCAGAGAGTAAATTCTTTTCCTACTTCACTTTCTTTTCTAAATCTCACAAATTTTGTATTTGGCTAACTCACGACAAAAAGGAAAGGAGATTCTTTGTGACTATGTTTCTAGTTTAGCCAAACTGACACATTACAAAGCACTATATAATTTATAGGCGTGAGAAAGGAATCCCTTGGAAATTTCTAAGAAATAAATTCTTATTGTTACATATAAAACCCTTAGATTTGTATTTTATTTTCATAGACTAATATTAAATATATCAACACAAATGCCAAGTTTTTAATTTTGAGACTTCCCACTTTGCAACTGAAACTAAATTTTGTAAATAAAAGAAAATATATACCAACCTTTTAATTTTAATTTTTACAATGTTTATTATTTCATGAATAATAGTCTATATTATAAAGGTCCCTCCACAAAATTATAGTAAAAAATTATTCTTTGTAGTTTGCATTCTGTATTTGGAATGTTACTAGTGAATATAGCACATAGTAGGAGAAAAAAAATATAATTTGAAGTATCGGCATATTTTTGTCTAGAGTTTGTGCAAGCTAGTTATGTTGTTTTCACAGAGTCAGAAAAATCAATTCAAGATGATAAAAACAAAATTCAAACAAATATTTAACATAAATGTTGCACAAGATACTTTTAGCTATTTTTTCAGTGATATCACTACTATTTTGCTCAATTGACTACAGTTTTGAAGATCACATAGCTAAAATCTATTTTTATGTTTACTTTTTGTGGTTAGAAGTCCTATAAGCATAATATTTCAGAATCTACACTGTATAACTTCAAAGCAATCATATTGACCAAAACATGTGATAGATGTACCTCACAGGAAGTTCCTGACTGCACTGAATGAAAAATATTTAAAACTCATGTAAATGATGCACTGTCAGCCTTTTTACACATTTTTTCAGCACTTTATACTGCATGGTTATGAATATATGGTCTTCCATTTTGTACAAAATAAAATTGGAACAGCTGACACCTCATAATTTCATTTTCAAGAGAGTAATACTGTGGGATACAGGATTTGACATTCTTCCTGTAAGTCAAGTTTTTCCTCTCTAGTACACTTACTCTTGTTGATAGAAAGAGTTCTAAATATCTATGTGTATTAGATCTTCTATGACAGCATTCAGATTGATAGATATTTAAAAAGAGTTTCAGTGGAAGATTTATGTATACATTTTAGAAATGATCATATTTCTTTCATTTCTTTTGGAGCAATGTGGAAAATGCACATGGTTGCCACTATACTTCCTTTCTGAAGTACATTGCTATTCCATCAAGGGTTTAATTCCCAATCTTCTTTGCAAATGTTATAGGGCTTATTAGTATGGTTTCTTGATCAAGGAGAGGTATAAGAAAACACTTTTACATTGGCTTTCTTCTGCTAATTCATGGAAGTGAGTGAAAAGAGCTCTTTAGATGACATATATTGACAAAGACTTAAAGAACCAAAGATAGGACAAGAGCAACTACATTTTAGAGCTGCAAAGCAAATGTAGGAGTTCAATGACTCAGGCTCAACGAAGTTGAATCCTAAGATGGTCAGGTAAAGCTGGATGAATTAATTATACAATCCCTAAAAAGCTCAGGAATCAGTGCTATCCAGAATCTCTGTAAGGGTGGATAAAAGAGGATTGTTTTAAAGTCTGATTAAAGACCACATGGAACTGGATTTCTTCTCTGAACTCTGATGGCCCCCTCTCACCCTGGCAAAAGATTGGAATTTTATTTTTTAGAGATCATAAAATTTAATATCCCTGGGCTGGAGATAGAAGTCATAGTTGAAGTTAGAGAAACCACATTGAGGACAGAAGAATAAAGTGAAAATTGATATAATAAACATTGAATTTCCCTTCTCCCCAACACACTCACACTATCGCTTCGTTTCCAAAATTGCATAGTGAAAATCTTCATCTTCCAACCAGAGAAATGAAAAATACATTTTGGTGATAGTCAGCAAAGAAAACATCATATACAGAAAAAAAAAAAAAAAAAAAAAAACAAACTAGATGATACTGAACTTTTCAATAAAACAGAATATTCAGGGAAGGTCTCAGTCAGTTAGCTCCGGCCATGAAATGCAGATATTTCAAACTGCTTTTAATTAACAACACCTAAATATAAACAGATAGCCTAAGAGTACTAGGTATTTATGAATTTATGAAGTTAGAAACAAAGTCAAGTGGGCATAGTTGGAGGAACTTGAGATCGTGCAGGACGAATATTTCAAAAATTATTCAAAATATGCTTATAGAGATAAAGAACACATTGCATTCACTAAGAAAGAACAGGATTCTGTATATAAGATTTAGTCACATAACAACAATAACAAAAAGCTTGTCTTGAAAATTAAAAATATGGGAGCAAAATTTAAAATTTAACTAATACAGATTAAAGATGAAATTAGAATATAACAAAGAATACATAGAAGTATAAAATAGGAGAGAAAAGATACTTAAATAACACTAGTTCAGAGTGTGTAATTACTCTGTAATAAGGGATTCTGGAAAGAATAGAGAATTAGAGGGAAAAAAACCACTGAAGTCTCATTCAAGGAAAATTCTAAAAACTGTAGTTTCAGATTAAAAAGTTATTTTTAACAGCACATTGGTATAAGACAGACTTACAGTGAAATATACCATTGTGAAATTTAAGATCCTTAAGGCAAAGAGAACCTATACGTTTTCGAAAAAAGAGGTAGATTGGAGAGCCACATAAAGATAATTAAGAATCAGAACAGCTTCGGACTTTTAAAAAGCAACATTCAGAAGAAAATAAAAAAGGTCTTTGAATTTTTGAGAAAAATGATTGTCAACATATAATTATCTACTGCTGAGTAAGGGGTAACCTGTCTGAGACTAATCTGAAAACTTTTCTCCTGAGAAGAAACTGGTTTTCAGCAAAGCTCCAGGGTCTAAGTTGTAAGTATCTACATATTAGCGTCAAAGCTTGGACTCTAGTTTCTACTTGTGCCAGGGGAAAAGCGGATGTTTCCTCAACCACAAATACTCACTTGGTAATATACAACTAGAGCTAATCTATTACTACATCACACTGCTATTATGTCCTAGCACTGGTCACATCAGGTAAAGGACTGGTGTTTCATAATCACTTGACTTTAAACCCACAGTCCAAGGGGTAGGTTCTCTCTCTCGGCGGCTGTCCAGGTCAGACTAAATTCTGGGCAATCCTTGGAAGCAATGGGTATTGAGTGACTTGTTTGCTTATTGATTCTCCTTGCTTTTTAAGAGTTTTTTCTAAGAAATGCTGCTTCAGTATATTTGCCATGTATGCATATATTATATTGCTGTTTGTTCTTTTGCATTAGGAATATTAAAGAAGGGTTTCTGCCACTCATCTTTTTGTGGACTTTTGAAAACAAATCAAGGAATCAGAGATTTTAAAAAGTGTACTGGATATTGAAAATATCTGTTAGATGCTAAGTGTGCAGTCATTGAAATGTATAGGTGTTGATTGTTCATCAGAATTAATTTCCACTATTCTCAAGAAGTAGGAGAACCAGAGAATTAATTAACTGGAACAAAATTCCTTGCTTATTAACTATGTGGGAGAGAATCATTAAGAAGAGATAAACTCCATCAAGAGAAAATGAACAAGATCCCATGTTAAAATGCAAAATATATTTTTCTCTCTTTCTTTCATACACGGACACACATAACAGAATTTGGATGTCCTTCTCATGATAACTTAAGGATGAATGCAATCAAACTGATCACTTGGTACATACATAAAATGATAACAGGCCAACTTGTTAGCTTGAAAGTAGGGTATGCTCAGATTCTTCACAGCTTAATCCTTAGCAATCAAAGCAGGTTGGAGACATAGAATAGTTTAGTTAGAAGGTGGGATTAACAGGAGACTTGATGTTTAAGGAATAAAAATGTGGATTATAAAAAGTTAGGGAAATACAGTAAACAAGAACCCTCAATTTTGTAGACATATACATTAATTTTATATAAAAATATTCAACAGTGAAAGTGCACTGCAGAAGAGTTCCTTTACTAGTAGCTGAGTAACTATGGTTACCTTAGGAAGCACATTTCTTTGAGAATCTAAAATAGTGCATGATAAGCACATGTTATGATTCAAGTACCACAGTAAGCACTTTAGACTAGAAGCTCACTTATTAAGTGAATAAAAGACACCTATTTCTTTAGATAATGAAAAAAAGGGAACAGTTAAAATAATAATTTATTAAAATACAAAAAAACTTTAATATGATATTCAAATTTATATTATTTATCCACTAGCCTTTGCCTATAAGGACAAGATCTTTTCTTTAATATTAATATTCTAGATATTATATATCCCCATAGACTTGTTCATATTAAACACATCTATAATTCATTGTTGGGGATTGCCATTTTTAGTTTCTGTAAAGAGACTCAGAACTTAAAGACACTAGGGACTCAATTTTCACACAATTACTTCAAAATTGTATGAGTTTTTCTAATCTTCTATAAATGTCTTGGCCATCCTTAATTAAAATGACCTTTTGTATGATGATATGCTATTATCCTTTGTTTCCACATCATATTTCCAGTTTGTACAATACATTAATTATAATAAAAAGCACAGCTGGTCTAAAATTTGTAGAAGACTTCTGGGAGAAGTTCACGTATTATCTAGCAAGAAGTCTCTGGTCTGTGCATAGTTCTCATGCCTTGTGCTTCCTTCTGTATATTTCATTAATAAAATGAATTTTGTTGATTAAACTAGTTAGATAACTAGGAGTTAGTCAGGATATCTACTACTTTGACTTTTGTTTAATATTTACATTTCTATAGGCTATTTTTTATTATTATCTCACTATATTGCACAGTGCCTGGCATTTATCAGGAATCAGTACATATTTGTTAAATGACTAATGCAATTTTTATTTTACGGTCAGAAAATGAGACTTAGGGAGTATCAGGACTCAGACCAAAATCTGGCAACAAAGTGTATAATGTTCCTCCCTATATTGTCCTTAGTCACTACTTGAAAACCTTAGGTTTCTCAAATTCTCTCACCATTGGTTAGTTTGTGAATTTCTGATGAAATATAGGTTTTAAGATATTTCAAAGAGAACAATTTTTAAATATTTGGTCTGTTCAAAAATGATTGTCCTCACATGTTTAATATTGCTCATCTGGTAACTTCAGAGTCTGCATCCAATCTGAATGTTGGAATGATCTTTCAGTGTGATAGTTGATCCCATCCAGATAATTGATATTAAAAGAGAAAAAGAATAAGATAAACAAACAAATAGCTGTGGATGTTGGAGAATAAAACTTTAAAAATAAACCTAGATTTTTTTAAAATTGCAAATGTAATATATCTTATAATTTTCAGGCCGTAATGTCCTTGTATAAGGATTTTCCAAAAGATAATGTCCTAATGTTTACAAAGTATTGCCAATATGTATTCATACAGACATATACATGCATGCAAAGTCACTATGAAACCCAGTGTCCATTTAATACATTTTATATGCATACTTTTTTTACGTCTTGCTCATCCTCTCTTTCTCACCCAGCTTAATACACAACTAATTTAGTAGGGAAGAAAAAGCTTAATTTAACTGCTGTTTTTGAGCATAGTATTTGTAACTAAATATAATAGTCTTTCATTATTACAACCCAATAATGAAGTGGTATAAAGTTAGATAGTCAAAATATTATTATTTTGTTTTGTTTTGTTGCTTTTGTTCACAAATTTATTTCTTGTGTCTAATACATAGTACTTATTGATTATTTTTGATTTTTAACTTTTTTTTTGCTGTAAGAACAAAAGACCTCTCTTAGAAAATTCCAAATGTATAATGCAATATTATTAACTATAGAACCCATGCTCTACATTAGATCTGTAGAACTTATTCATCACACATAACTAAAACTTTATAACCTTTGACCAATATCTCCTCACTGCCCACACACATCCCCCACAGCTAATAACCACCATTTCATTCTCTGTCTCTGTGAATTTGACTTTTTAATATTCCACATGCAAATACGCTAAAAAGTGTTTTTCTTTCTGTGTCTGGTTTATTTTACTTAACATATTATCCTCCAATTTCATTCATGTTGTTGAAAATAGCAGGATCTTTTTTAAAGCTGAATAATTGTGTATATAAATCACATTTTTAAATTCATTTATCAGTTGGTGAACATGAAGTTGCTGCCGTATCTTGGCTCTTGTGACTAATGCTGCAATGAATATAAGCATGCAGTTATATCTTTGAGATATTGATGTCATTTCCTTTGGATATGTACCTCAAAGTGGGATTGCTGAATCATATGGTAGTTATAGTTTAAGTTTCTGAGGAAATTCCATGCTATTTTCTATAATGACTAGACTCATTTGCATTCCCAAAAACAGTGTAAAAGTGTTTCCTTATCTCCACATCCTCACCAGAGTTATCTTTTGTCTGTTTTATAACATCCTAAGATGTGTAAAGTGATGATGTCTCACAGTAGTTTTTACTTGCATTTCCCTGATAATTAGTGATGCTGAACATATTTTCTTAGGCCTATTGTCCATTTTATTTCATTTTTTGAGAAATGTTTATTCAGATCCTTTGTTCATTTTCAAAATAAGATTGTTTATTGCTAGTAAATTGTATGTGTTTCTTATATATTTTAAATATTAACTCCTTATTTGATATATGGTTTAAAAATACATTCTCCCAATCTGTAGGTCACCTTTTCATTTTGCTGATTGTTTTCTTTGCTATGCAGATATTTTTGTTGTTGCTGTTTGTTTGATTTAATATCACTTGTTTATTTTTGCTTTTGTTGGCATTGTGGGTCAGATCCAAATTATCATAGCCAAAAACCAATGTCAATTTTTTTTTTCTGTTTTGGTATAGAAATTTTATAATTTCAAGTTTATGTTAAAATACATAATACATTTTGAGATTTTTTTATGTGTATGGTATGACAAAAAAGTCAAATTTTATTCTTTTGCATGTGGATATAGTTTTCCCAAGAGTACCGTCTGTTTCCCATTGTGTATCATTGATATCTTTGTTGAAAATTAGTTGCCCATATAGATGTGGCCTTAGTTTTGTTTCTTTGGCCTATATGTATGTTGTTTATGCTGGTAGCATACAGTTTTGATTACTTTAGTTGTGTACTATAATTTGAAATTAGGAAGCCTAGTGCCTCAAACTTTGGTATTTGTTGTTGCTGTTGTTTTGGCTATTTATTTTATTTTATTTTATTTTATTTCATTTTATTTCATTTCATTTCATTTTGTTGAGTTGGTGTCTCACTCTGCTGCCCAGATTGGAGTGCAGTGGCACACTCCCGGCCACCGCAGCCTCGACCTGCTGGGCTCCGGCGATCCTCCTGCCTTCACCTTCCAAGTAGCTGGAACTACAGGCACACATTACCACGCCCGGCTAATTTTTTTTATTATTTATTTATTATTGAGATGAGGTCTTGCCAAGTTGTCCAGGCGGGTCTTGAACCCGTGGGCTCAGTCAATCCACTCACCTCAGCCTCCCAAGTGCGGGATTACAGGCTGAGCCACCGAGCCCGGCTATCTTTTGCATTTTAATATGCATTTTAGGATTGTTTTAAATTTGTAGATCCTTTGGGTAGTATGAATTTTAACAATATTCATTTCTTCTATTCACGAACATGGGGTATCTTTCCACTTATTTGTGTCTTCTATTTTTTCATCAATTGTAATAGTTTTCAGAATACAGATCTTCACCTTTTTAACTAAATATATTTTACTGGAAAGGAAGAAATAAAATTGTTTCTGTTTGCAGATGGAGTGCTCCTATATGTAAAAAACTCTAAAAATATCAAAAAAAACTGTCAGAATTAATAAAAAATTCAGCAAAGTTCCAAGATACAACGTACAAAACTCAGTAGCATTTCTTTATACTAATAGTTAGCTTTCCAAAAGAAATGTTTAAAAAAAAATTCATTTATAATAGCATCACAAAGAATGAAATACTTAGGATTCATGAAATTATAATTAACCATCCCATCCAACTATTATACTAGGTTAAGAATTTTTTTAATTAGATATTTGGTTGACTACTCTTCTCAATATGCAAATTCAAATGCAACCCTAGTCTTGCATACCTATAATATTTACATTTTTACATGCATCCACTGCAGGGGAAAAAATCACCATTGTTAAAAATCAATTACATGTATTCTAAATACAGTTGCAATACTAACCACATTCTTAATGTCATTTTTGCTTAATAATTCTGTTGGATATATTTTTTATTCTTAGATCAAAGCCTTTCTGATGTATGAAAATTTGTAGATTGTTGCTTACTATTACCTGCTACTCTAGAAGCTATTCCTGTAACTTCAAGCCATGGTGTTAAATTAAAGGTACAATTAAAAAAAAAAGTTACTCATATTTGAATTAATTCAATAAACATTGATTTAGCATTTATTAAGTATAAATAGTAGTTAGAAACATGACAAAACTAAGTAAGACACGGTCTCTATCCTGAAGTTGGTAAAGAAATATAGATAGGGAAATGTGCTTATAAAACAACACTGATATCCAGATATGATAAAATAATAAACAGATACTGTTTTGCAGTACTTTCCAGAAAATGAGGTTTGAGAGAGAAATACCATTAAAATTTGGAAAAGTCACATTATGATGGAGAGCACAACAGGACACAGAAAAATGGTACATATATTCTGGGTCCTGGTACATATTTTGCCTACATGTTTTACTTAAATATTTTGGCAATGGTTGCACTGATAATTATGAAGAATTGTTAGAAAATATGGCAGTAGGAGAAAAGGAGTTATCTTTTTGTTATGTTCTTTCACCAATTGTTTCCAAAGAGTAAAAAGAGAAGATAAATCATGTCTTATTTTTTTTCCAGAGCAATCTCTTCTAATGTGAGAAGACGGTATCTTCATGTGCTACCATATTAACCTTATAATGTCCTTTTCTAGTAGGTTCAAGAAGCATTATTTCACCAGTTTTAGAAATGGAGGAAATCAATCGCTGAGTGGCCAATGTACTTGTTTACACTAACACAAGAAGTTAGAATTAAGATCCTAGTTGAGGGTCAGTGCAATACTAACTAGTTTCACCTATATCAAATTCTTTTGAAAGTTTATGTTGTTTGCTATGCATATGTGTACTCTTCTTAAGTGATTTTGATCATGAAAATTACTCTACAAGTGGAAGATAATCAGTTCAGATCACATTTTTAAGTTAAAATATTCTTTTTAAAGATAACATTTTGAAATGTCTACAATCGATGAGAAATACATGTATATATCAAATATTTCCACTTATTTTTTCTTATAAATTAACTTAAAATAAGTTTAGTATTATTGAACTAGCCCTTCAATTTAATGTTGCATTTGAATGACTAATTAAAATGTTGCTAGTTGTAAATAAATTGATATTAACAAGACTTATAGTTGTTAATGACATTTATGATTTTGGTAAATATTTAAAGTAGGGCATTGCAACCTGATAAATTCATACGATTTTGGAAAAAATTAATACAGGGCATATCTTTTTTGAGGGAGAAGGGGAAGTTGAAACAGATAGTCTGCCATTTGTCTCAGAGAACCTGGCTGCTTATAAGCTTCATATAAGTAAACAGGTAAAAGAACGTACTTCAAAAACAGTGTCCCGAAAAATAAAAGAAGATGAAGTTTCATACTTTTTAATGAATCTTTGTGTGTGGAAAACAAAGTAGTTATTCAAAATAATTTTAAAAATTATTTGCAATTTTTACCTTATTCAATATAATTACGATTTTTTTCTTTTACAGAACATTTTTTCCTGTTCCATCTAATGCTGTACAGCATCTTTAAAAATATGATAAAATATATAGCTCTTATATATTATATAAAACTTTGATACCAAGGAAAATTTTATCTTGTTGGTTTGTTAATTCAATATCCTACTTTTTTTGAGAAGGTGTTTCATAGAAGGGTAAGACAATGTCCATTGATATTGTTATCATGGAAATAGGCTTCTGGAAATGACATTTTTTTTTTGTAACAATGCACTTATTGGCACAATTTGTATGCATTTTTTTCTTCTCTCCATGAAAAGATCATCCCTCATTCCTGAAAGAGAAAATTTTAGATCAATACAGAGCATAGTGCTCTGCAGTTCTTAAGAAAATGTAATGTAAAATAGAAATGTATGCTCTTGTTTTCTTTAAAAATTTAAACTCTCCTCTGAAATCATCTTTGACTTCATTTGTCTGCTTTTCTCAAAGTTATTTAGTGCCTCTTCTCTACTACTTTAGTATCTTATACCTGCTTGTATTATTATTCATATTCATTGCATTGCCATTAATTGTTGTCTTGCATATCTTATTAGATCAGAACTACCCAACAGAATGGAGGAAACTATTCTGTATCTGTGCTTTTCCATAACCTGTTGTAGTTCTGTTCTACAGATGATCTTGGACCAACCCAGTTTTTCTTTTCCTTTTTTAAAACATATCAATCATATTTTTTTGTATATAGTTGAAACACTTAAGCTCTCTCAATAAATTTTAAGTATGCAATAAAGAATTATTAACTATAGTCACCATGCTGTACATTCATCCCGCCAAATTTATTCATCTTATAACTAAAAGTCTGCATCCTTTGACCAACATCTCTCTATTTTTTTTCCCCATTCCCCATCCCTTGGTGTCTACCATTCTACTCTGTCTCTATGAGTTCAACTTTTTCAGATGCCACATATAAGTGAGATCATGCAATTTTTGTCTTTATTTATCTGACTTATTTCACCTAGCATAATGTTCTCCATGTTCGTTCACCCTGTCACAAATGGTAGAATTTTTTTAAGGCTTGCATTGTATGTATATGTAACATATATGCATAATAATGCACATTCATATGTAATACTGCACCATATATGTACCATCTTTTATTTATCTATTCCTCTATTGACAAATATGTAGATGGTTTCTGTAGGCTATCATGAATAATAAACATGGGAGTGCAGTGATACCCAGAAGTGCAGTTGCTGGATCATATGTTAGTTCTAATTTTTATTTTTTTTAGGAAGCTCCATACTGTTTTCCATAATGGCTAAACCAGTTTATATGCTTGTCAATAGTAAACAAGGGTTCCCTTTCTCCACATCCTCACTAACACATTTTTATCTCTTATCTTTTTGAAAATAGCTGTCCTAGTAGGTGTGAGGTGATACCTCATTGTAGGGTTTTTTGGTTGTTGTTCCAACACAGTTTTCATTCCCCTATTTATTGCTTATAGTTCTCAAGAATAACTGTAGAGCATGCTGGGAATGCAACATTCTGAGATAAGATGACAGGTGCTGGGAGAAGTTCAGGTTTTGTTTCACTCTCCCAAATCTGAAAGAACTTGCATGTAATGTTTACCTATTCCAAAGAAGTGACCTGGAGGTCCAGCAGAAAAAGACACTGGTTTATTAAAAGTTACAGGAGGCACCCATGGCAGCAGTTCGGTGAAATATCCACACCTTGGGGCAGTATAGTAAGCAGTTTTAAAATCAGAGCAATCAAGTTAATCATTCAAATTCCTATCCAGTGTGTACAATTACTTTGAATAAGCATGACGACTATATTGTTTTCATCTTTGCTCAGTCACCTGCATCCCATGACTCATTACTGGAAATATTCATGTCCGTCAGAGACAAGCCTTGGCCAGAGGTCATTTCCTGAGCGAGGGGGCAGAAAGAAGTCAGGTAAAGCTGGAAACAGTCTATGTCAGGATAATACCTGACACAGGGTCTTGGCATTTTAGAGATCATGCAAATGTACTCTCCTATAGAGAGTGAGTAACACAGACAGTGCAGACATGGAAGTTAATGGTTGTGGGTTCTAGCCACTGTCAATCACTACATTTATCACTGGGCAATCCATTTAATTTTTTGACCTCATTTTTAAATGTAAAATAAAAAGCACAGAACTAGATTATTTTAAGGTCTTTCCACTGTATAAAAATATTAAAAAGAAAAACTTTGGGGAAAAGCAGATTGCCTTACAATCACGACTTTATATGGCATTCATATTGCCTACATTCATTCTGAATTTATGAGAACTGACTCTGTCAGGTACTGCTGCAGACCCTGAAATAGAACAGTAGAGTATATTTGAACTCAAGAGTTTGTAGTCTAGCTGGACAGAGGCATGTAAGCATATTGGTGTACTAAAGCAATGAAGGTGTTATAAGAAGGTAATAAATAACTTGTTTCATTTTATTCCGGGATAAAATAGGAGGAAGTAACACTTGTGTTGAATCTTGAAAGGTGGCTGTGTTTACACGAAGACAAGGGAAAAAATTTTTTTTTTTTTCAAGATTTGGGGAGCAGAGAGAGTAAAAGATAGAGTACGTGAAAGATACAGCATGGTTTGTTGGAGGAACTGCAAAGAATTTGTGTTCATTCTTCCATTAAACCAAGACATACACATGGATATTCACAAAAATAGAGTGCACATTGAGATTTATAAGTATGGAATTTCAAAAGAAGATAAAACTCTGGGAGCTGTTCAGGTTATTTCCTAGAGGACCTTGAATGACATATTAACAAGGTCAGCTTTTAACCAGTGAGGAATCTAATTCTTTGCTTCCAAAAAGGAGTTTTATAATGTGAAGGAAAGTGTTTTAATAAAAACTGCTCAGGGATAATATCCTTATTCTTTCTAAAGCAGCATTTTCATGCTTTATTTCCCCCTCACTTAACTTTTTCTCTTCCAGTACTTTTCTTTGATACTCTGGGAGAAAACAGCCTATATTAAAAACACTTTTACTGTTGAAATGAGGTAAGTCACCTTCACTGCTCTTAAAGTGCTAATGCAGCAATTCATAGTCAAGAGGTTATTTCTAAGCCAGGGATATTGGCTGGAGAACATGTTTCATAATTGTTCTTGGCACAGTGTAAGAAATGTGGGTCACTGATGAAAGATAAAGCCTTGGAAAGACTGCACCTAAACTACCTCTGTTCTCGAGCTGGGCAGCTGAGGTTGGGGCATCTGCAGCTCCAACCTGTGGCCTTGGCATTTATGAGCTTTCCCTTGAGGTGAACAGATCACCTATTGTGATCATGGCACAATATTGGTGTAATTACACGGGTGATCTGAAAAAATGTTCAAAGGAAAAAGCAACTTCTTTTTGTCAAGTGAGGTAAATATACCAATACAGCAATCGATCGAGCAATAATTTATGTTCTTGTTAAAATGTAGTTGAAAAATGTACAGTAACTAAAAATTACACCCTGTTATCTTGGGAAATGCATTTTGTATAGATGATTTCGCACAAAAATTTTATCTAGATCAAGGAATATATATTTCATGCTATCTGCTATAAAAGACAGTATTTTATAGTGGTCAGGAATATATAGAAAGCAAATGGTAAGATAGTAGTAGTGATAGAATCCATTCCAGGCCTCAAGGGATTCCATAATTTATGAAGTTCTGTAGTAATACACAAAAAGTGAATCTATTTTGATGATATGAGAGTGACAGGTAACTCTGAAAGCTCTTTGCTAAAAATGATACAATATTTGTTCTATATACAAATTAGAAAAAAAAATGATAGATTTTGTTTTCTTTTTTTTTTTTGAGATGGCGAATCTGTCACCCAGACTGGAGCGCAGTGACCTCGACCTGCTGGGCTCCAGCGATCCTTCCGCCTCAGCCTTCCAAGTAGCTGGAACTACAGGTGCGTGCTACCACGCCCGGCTGATTTGATTTATTGTAGAGATGAGGTCTCGCCAAGTTGCCGAGGCGAGTCTCGAACCCACGGGTTCAGGCAATCCACTCACCTCAGTCTCCCAAAGTGAGAGTTTTGTTTTCAAGTAGATAGTCGGTGATAAATAATTTTGCAGGATTGGGTAATGGTTTGGTTATCATTGAATTTAGAGTTTCCTCCAGGTACCCAAATGACTCCTAGAGAAAGCCACTCCAAAGAGTCACATGAGAATGAATGCCTTGAAATGAGGACAGTGTCACAGAAACTTCCAAAATTCTGGTGAGTACAGATTTTGTTAAGCCCTCTTGGACATTTACAAATATAGGTCAGGCTCCTGATGAGATGTAACTGAAACCTGAACTTCCACTGAACATCTGTTGGGATTGCCATGGGACACCTATTGTTTACATATTTTAAACTATATGATCTATGAATGCAGTGCCTATTTCCTGTTACTAATCAAAAAATAAAATTTACTGAACTAAACTGCTTCATAGAGCAGAAAAAAAAATTCTGAAGCGGCATGTTGCTCTCCTTTACATTATTCATGCATGTTTTGAATTAATTTCAAACATCCTTGTTTTTGCTTTATGATGCAGTTTATTTATCATCAATGAGTTTCACTGCACAATATAGCTACAAGACTAAATACAGTTTACATTATTATTGTGAATTTTCACATACGGTTAATATATATATTATCAGGAATAAAAAAAATCAAGAGGTTTTTAAGCATTTGGGGGTCATAAACTCCTTAGAATTTGATAAAAGCTATGGACCTTTTTCCTACCAAAATTCATCTACTCCTGGAGCCTCTCCTCTTACTGAAGGATTGATGAAACACACTTGTCTGATGTCAAATACAAATCATTGTATGATGGGTGTGGATTCTGGACCAAGCAACATTCAATTAGTAGCTTAGCTTAAGCCTCTAATTATTGCTAAACTTAGGTCTGGGATCCTAGTCCCATAATTCTTAAGTTGGTGTTCCTCCTAATACTAGGTTATTTCCAGTGAGTACCAAAGCGGGTTATCTAAATTTTTAAGTTTTTCTAAAGCAACATTATCATACTTTATTTCCCCCTCACTTAACTTTTTCTCTTCCAGTACTTTTCTTTGATACTCTGGGAGAAAACATAGCCTGTATTAAAAACGCTTTCACGTTGAAATGAGTTAAGTCACCTTCACTGTTCTTAAAGTGCTAATGCAGCAATTCATTGTCAAGAGGTTATTTCTGTTCTAGGGTTGTATGCCATGTGTATAACCATATTTACATTGTGATACCTTCATTGGCTTTTGATTAAACATTTTATTAGCATCTGTTTTTTTGAAAACAATCTCATGCTTATGCTTTTGGTTTTTTAGTCTGACCAAACTTATTTCAATTTTTTTTAGGTCTGTGTCAGTTTGGGGTTAGGTGTCACATAATAGATAAGTTGGTGGATATAGATGAAAATGACTTTCCACAATCTATATGCTATAATCACATGCTACATTACAAAAAGAAATTTTAAAAGAGTCTTAAATCACAAAAGGAACCAAACTGAGTGTTTGTGGGCCTTTTTTGATATGCGTTATTTTGCGAAGCTTCAGATTTTTATTGAGTTAATAAGAACTTTTGAAAATAATTTTTTTTTTTTTTTTGAGTTGGAGTCTCACTCAGTCGCCCAGGCTGGAGTGCAGTGGCTGCTCCCAGCCATCGCAGCCTTGACCTGCTGGGCTCCGGCGATCCTTCCGCCTCAGCCTTCCAAGTAGCCAGAATTACAGGCATGCGCTACCACGCCCAGCTGATTTTTTTTTTTTTTTATTATTGTAGAGATGAGGTCCCGCTGCCCAGGCGGGTCTCGAACCCGTGGGCTCAGGCAATCCACTCACCTCAACCTCCCAAAGGCACGGGATTACAGGCTGAGCCACCGAGCCCAGCTGAAAATAATTTTAAGTGGGAAGTAGAATTGATTTAAATAACCCTTCTCCTTGACTGAGGAACAAGCTTCTCTTTTATTTTTACTTTGTTTTTAATATATTAATTGAGTACTTGTCTTTCCAATTTTAAATTTTATAGAACTTCTTTGATTAAAAAAATTAAATTGTGAATTGCTGAGTTGTGCTCTATGCAGCAAGCTTAGCAGATTTTGGAGCAAAAAAAAAAAAAAATACTGGTTTGATCTTTCTTCACCCTTTAAAATGAGTCCTATATGCTAGGGTCAAACCATACATACACAGGTCTGACATCTTGTAACATCTGTTGAAACCAATGTTGAATTAATAAAGCTGTGTGGGTGAGAAATACAGAAACAAAGTATCCAAATAGCCTGTATTGGATTACTTTCATATATGACCTAAGATTTTGAGCCATTACATTTGCATGGGATTTTATATCATTTTCAAAATTCAGAATGGAGATGAAATAACAGCTAGTCATACATCCATACTAAAATGATAATTTTAAGAAACTGCTGTTGAATCTGATTTAACATATTATAATCGCTTTACATCGAGGAAATAAAAGCAATGGCTTTATTAAAAAAATAAAGATGGTGTTCAGTTAAACAAAAGTTGTTTAACAATATTTTCCAAGCATAAACTGAAGAAATTTATTTTCTTGGAAATAAAAACGAGTGATAGTTTTGGCAGCTGAACCCATTTCTAATGAAAGTTCCAATTTGAATAAAATTAAGAGACAGACAATTTAGAAGAGTTGGCGTCTGTCTGGATATCTGCTTTAATTTTGGATGTTTAATTAGATCTATTCCAAAGCTAAATAAGTGTCCTGAGTCAGGGATCCACACATCAATAATCAGCAATGAAATGTATGTTTAAGGTAGCAAACAATAAATGTCACCTCTCTTAGGTTAAAAAGCTATAGTTAGTACCTGTTAGGTGAATATCACATGAAGAATATGTTAAAACTACATAATACTTATTTGTTCTAATTTCAGACTAACTTTTTTGCATTGCAATGACATTGAACAATGTAATGTGTTAGGTGTAAGGGGTCTGGGGAAATTTAAAACAAAAAAAAGTTAATATATTATATTCATTATAAGTAATGTCTCATGGAACACCTAAATCAATGTTGGAAGCTAGCTTTTCTTGTTATCTTCACTTTATAGATGAGAAAACTGGTTTAGAAAAATAAATTATGTTTCTGAGTAACTGATGTTAAAATCAGGTTGGCTTGTTTACAGAGTACCTGTTCTTTTTAAATTTTATTTAAAAGTTGTAAGGTACAATTCAGGAATAGATATATAAGTGTCTTTAAGGCTTTACTACAATTTTCTGACCTGTTCATTTTAGGAAACCAAGCTTGAGAAACCAAGGGTTACAAAAGTAGAAAAGTAGTTCCAGAACTATGACTAGCTTCCAAAATCTCTGACCCCTCCCTGCCCTGTTCACACCAGTCTGTCTCTAAATACAAAAATAGAAACTAATTGAAATTGGAAGTTTTCTTGTAGGTGTTTTTATAAGTAGAAGGCATTATTTTATACGGATCACTGAAGGTCCATGGTTTACTTTGTATAGCAAAGCTGGGCAGGCTGCCTGCTCACCAGTAATCAATTTCCCTGAGGAAAAATGTTATAAAATGCCTTCATTACAAAGACTCAGAAACTTTACTAATACTGTCATAGCAATGCATTTTTATTGCTTTCAAAATATACCACAACTGATACCTTGAAGAAAATAAAAAATGTATGCTCAGTGTTTGCAGTCTCTTTCTCTGCCACTGTTCAACCTTTAATCTTTCTTCTGCTCCTTCCTTTTTATTATAATCAGATTCCAGTAAAAATAAAAGATAACATGGAACTATTTGGTTTGTGTGCTCATCATCAGTGTACTATTCAATTACATAAAAATCACATTAAATAAAAAGGTTTATCTTCATGTGCTGAGTGACAAAGTGATTGGCTATACATTTTGTTTTTCCTGGAATAATTTTGGTTTATGATTATTGTTCTGAAATAATTTTTATTAAGGTTCTTGTTCCCTTTTTAAAGTGTACTCATTTAAATTATACCTTACTTTTGTGGCATCGGAGAAATAGTTCACAATATTATTCTCCTCAGTTACCAAATTGTATACCTATTGTGTAAAAGAATTTTAGGAATCCAGGGAGTGACTGACATCCTGAGCTGTTCTTGAGATCCAGCCTAGTACCCAAACTGGCTTCATAATAGCATTGATCTGAATTATCTGGGTTAGTGCTCATAACAGGATTGGTGGTATAGCAAGTGACAGAACCACAAATGAAACTTTTTTGAACCAAATGAGAAGTTTAGTACTGCTCACATCACTAAGAGATTCAAAAGCAGGACTCTAGACTAAGCACAAATAAAATTAGAAACCCCTAATAATCAGTTTCCCTGTCCTTTCTTACTCTGTCTTTTCTTGCCTCTGCTTTTCTCTGTATATAGGCTCCTTCAATGTGCTGACAACCCTCACAAGCAACTGTAGTTTATATATTACAGTGAATATGTTATAATCATTGGCAGGCACCAGCCAAGTTCTGGGAATGGCAGTATCGAGATTAAGAGAGGTTTACTTTTCCAAATAAAAATAAAAAGAAAGAAAGGGGAATGGATGTTGACAAGAAAATGCAATAAAAAGAGAATACTATTCTGTTTCTTTTTGAATAAAAAAATGAATTATATGAGATGCAAGTTGTGATCTTAGATGCACTAATTTTCTTATAAACTATATGATTAAATTTTTACCATAGTAAATTCCACCCTGGAAGGAAATTGAAATATTCGTGATTTCTAGATTTGTGGGTTTATTACTGAGGGTAGACTTGCTCTAAAGATATAATTTATGCATACTTCTCTGAATTTAGCTGAACATAACATTCTCCCTTGGCAACAGTTTAGCTTTCACTCTCTTGCTATTGGCACTTAGGCTATGGTTAATAATTACTGTACCTTCCATTCTAAGTCATATGATTCACATCCAGGGCTGACCAGACCTGCTTGCTTTGAATAAAAATAATTGAGAGTAAACACATGATTATAAGCTCTGCAGGAACTGTGTCTTTATCTTAACCATTTTTATGCTTCTTATATCATCCTGTACCCTGCTAACTCCTTCATCATGCAGCATCCTAGTAAGTGACTAATAAATATTTGTTCAGCTAAAAAGTGGCCTAGAGTCTAGCAGTTAATTTTGATGTAAAATGGATTTAAAAGATGCTACCAAATCTTGGTGATGGTGTTACACTTACTAGAAATTCTTAATAGGAGCAGGAATTTCATTACTTTCTTGTCTGCTAAAGAAATTTAAAAGTGGTTTAATCAGCTTAGTTGTGATTCATAACATATAGTTAATTCATCTAGTCATTCATAGGACACTGCTATGGTTTGAATGTTTTCCAAAAGGTTTTTGTGTTGGCAATTTGATCTCCAATGTTGTGTTGATGGTGGAAGATGGAACATAATGAGGGGTGTTTGAGTCTTGGGGGGTACACCCTGAAATGGGCCATGGATGTCCTTTTTTAGGGGCTTGCATCTTCTCCAAACAGGAATAAAGGAAAATTTTGAGTTTCTTCAAGGGAAGTTCCAAGCACCTAGCTATTTCGAGAAGTAAATAAGAAACTTGATAAGCAAGAAAAAATAGTAGCCTAAAATAAGTGCCAAGGTAGACTCCAGTAATGTTTGGTTTTCCTATAGAAACTAAAGATACCATCTTAGCATATGTCCCTGAGTTATCATTCAGACCTGGATTTCTCACTGAGAACCCTCACCTAATGGATCTGCTAACACAGACCTCACATAAGGGGCAACTGAAGACTCTGACCTCCGTTCCTTGTTCTAAATTTTTTCTTGAGAGACTTCGAGGGAGTCATATCTCTCAGCCCATTGACATTATTTTCTTCTGACTCCAAATTTTTAAACAAAGCTTTTCTTCCTTAAACAACTGTAAGTCAGAAAATTTTTGAATCTGCCTATGATCTGCAAGCCTCCACTTCAAGACATGCTGACCATTTAGGTCAAAACCAGTGTTTAACCTTCTTGTATTGATTTATGATTTTTGCCTGTAGCCTCTGCTCTCCTGGAATTTATCTCTGCTTTTAAAAACTTTTACCTACAATTTGTTGAGGAGGTCAGCCACTGAGGATTTGGGCATTAGCAACCTTGTCCTTCTTGGTCTAGGTCCTACAAATGAACACTTTTCTTTCCACTACTCAAACCTCAGTGTGGATACTTGGTTTTATTGTGCTGGGTGAGTGGACCCTAGTTTGGTTCTATAACATCAACCTCGTATAAATTAACGCTCTTATCCTGGGAGTGAGTTTATTATCACAAGAGTGGTTCTTTATAAAAGGATGTATTTGGGCCCTTCCTCCTCTCTCTGTATCACCCATGTGCTAACTTTTGTCATGGTATGATACAGCAAGAAGGCCCTTGCCAGATGCCAGTGCTTTTCTTGGATTTTTTTCAAAATCTATAGTTATAAGCTAATACATTTCTATTATTTTAAAATTACCCAGTCTGATATTCTGTTATAGTATCACAAAATGAACCAAGACAAAAAAAAAAATTTGGTACCAGAGAGTGGGGTAGCAAATATCTGAAAATGTATAAGTGATATTTATAAATATTTTCAGAATGTAAATGTAATTAGGTAAAAAGCATTGGAATTAGGTAAAAAGCAGAGGCTGGAAGAGTTTAGAGAAACAGGTTAGAGAATGCCTGCATTGTCATAAACCTTAGGGGATAATTCCAGTGACACCTCAAAAGAAGAGAAGAGTTGTATGAAAAGCTTGAATCTTCTTAGAAATTAAATAAATGGTCATGAACAGAATATTGGTATGAATATGGACACCGTAGGTAATTCTGATGAAGTCTCAGATGAGAATGAACATCAGGGTATTGGAAGCTGGAGTAAAAGCCATTCTTGTTATAAAGTAGCAAAGAACTTGGCTGAATTATGTCCTTGGAAGGCAGAATTTAAGAATGATGAGCTATCTAGTTTTAACACATTCTCCTCAGGTTATTTTTGGCACACACCCTGATGAATTCTGAATATTTTATTTGAAGAAACTCCAGCTGTAGTGGCATCCAAATCATATCTTCTTCGGGTAATGAGGAAAACAGAGATTGGATGTACTGGCCAATACTCAGTTCAGTGGCATTCTCTGGTGTTTGGAGTGATGGTGAGACCCCATCAGAGATGATATTGGAAGTAGCCCAGAATTCATGGAAACCCCAAATTGTTCAGAAGATACAGTTAAGAAAGAGGAGTCACTAATGTTTGTGTTATCTTATGGATAGAGTAAATCCCTGGTCTTTGTTTTGCTACCACATTTAGTTTGGTGATATCATATTTCCTAAATGTTAGATTATGTTAGGCAAGCAATATGATGAAAGGTCAATAAAATGTTAATGTTCATTAGGGACATCACAACAATCTGTCATTGAAATTGAAGTTCTTTCTCTTTCCCCCATCCCTTTATTTAAAAGTGACAGAAACTAAGACAGGTTTAGAAAAAAAAATAACTTAAAGAATCATGTAATTAGAAAATAGGAACTAAAGAAATTATCTTTTTGTCTCCTTCTTTTCTCTGTTTCTCCCTGTAGCTTTCTTTTCTTATCAAGGCCTCATCTCCCACTCTTTTATTGTAGATAAACTTTCCCACTATGATATTATATGAGATGAGGAAATGACTGCAGTCAGCTCTAGACTTGCATTGAACACTGACAAAATGATATGAAATAGGAGATCGAGGAGAGGTAATGCCTTAAAAGAAAAGTGTCTGTGAAAATTTTGGCATGGCAGGTGGAAGTGACTTTTGATGTGCTTTTAATATAAGAGGGGCTCAATAGAAGAAGGACAAAATAGAGAATGGGAGAATAATGTGACAATGAACCCCACATCTCTGAATTCTAACTATCCAAACAAAGAAAGGGTTCTGAAAGGAGCCTTTGTACCAAACAATAGGTTTCCTCAGCAAATTCTTTTTCTTCTGGTATAGTTTTTTTAAAGACGCTTTAGCTAAAATTGATTATATTAATATAATTAATTACATTTAAGACTCAAAAGAAACACTGTGACAAATCATATAAAAGCTTACTATTTATTTACTTACATTGTGAGTATATCTAGCTATGTTGCTGCTTTATAGATAAAGTTTTAAATTTGTCATCGTCATAACTCCTGAATGTTGCTACAGTTACTATCATTTGGGATCATGATAATTGGGGTGTCATATTTGTATGATGTACCTGTTGGCCATATTTCAATGGTCCTCTAATAAAATTAAGATTTATGGTGATTCAAAGTTTCTTTGTCTTCTTTTTCTCCTCATTCTGCTTCTGTATGATTAAATCTGTTTTCTTTGATAAGTATAGGGAATTTAAGTTTTTTAAAAAAATTATTGATTAATGTAAATAGCAGTTTAATTCAAACATCAGAAAGAGCATTGTGTTCTTTAAAATTTCTCCACTACAGAATTCAGTATACAAAAGAAAATACGGCATATATTTTTGTTGGTACATTTTTGTACATTTTAATAATTTTAAAATAAACATGTATTTTCCATTTGATGTCAAGTGAAATTTGTTAGCCAATCTATGTCTTCCTACCTTCTGCTCTCTCAATTTTGCTTTTTTCTCCTCCTCTTTCTTTTTTTCTAAAAAGATCTTATTAAATTGTGCTTTTCCTATAATTAATAAGATTTTTTTTTCTAGAAAAGAAATATCCTTTACATCACATTAGGTGAAGGGAGTTGTATGACTGCAGATCACATCAGAGGAAGTGTATAAACTTTTTAGATGATGGATGTCCCAATTACCCTGATTTGAGTATTATACATTGTATACTGTATATGTGTACCAAAATATCACATATACCCCGAAAATGTGTACAGCTAGAATATATCTATAAAAGATATAAAAAAAGAAGAGGCAGTGTAAAGTAGTCATTAAGAGTATAGACTAGCAATAGACTGCTTCTGTGTGAATAATGGTTCTGCTTCTTGCCAGTATCTGTTCTAGGTAAATTATCAAACATTTCTGTGCTTGCAATGATCTACTTGAAAAAAATGAGTAAAATAAAATTACATACACATTGTATAACTGTTAAAATCATGAAATATATTGAGTATGTAAAGTATTTAGAATCATACAAAATATTATACTTATATAATAACCATTACTATTAGGTGCTCTCAAAATTATGAGTTATGTGATATCTCATTGTAGTTTTGATTTGCATTTCTCTGACGATTAGTAAGCATGAGCATTTTTCATATGTCTGTTGACTGCTTGTATATCTTCCTTTGAGAAGTGTCTGTTCGTGTCTTTTGCCCACTTTTTAAATAGGTTGTTTGTTTTTCTTCCTGCCAGGTTGTTTGAGTTCTTTGTAGATCCTGAATGTTAGGCTTTTGTCAGATGCATTGCTTGCAAGTTTTTTTTTTCCCCCCACATTCTGTGGGTTGTCTCTTTATTCTCTTGGCCACTTAAAAGCTTTTCAGATTGATAAGGTATCACCTGTCTATGTTAACTTTTATTGCAATTGTTTTTGAGGATTTGGTCATGAATTAATTGACTATCCAGTGTCCAGAAGGGTATTCCTTATGTTTTCTTCTAAGATTTTTATAGTTTCAGGTTTTGTATTTAAGTACTTGATTCATTTTTAATTTTGTATATGGTGATAGGTAGGAATCCAACTTCATTCTTCAACATGTAGCTAGCCAGTTTTCCCAGTACCACTTGTTAAATATGGTTTCCTTTCTTCAATGTTTGCTTTTTTTTTTTTTTTTTTGAGTTGGAGTCTCACTCGGTCGCCCAGACTGGAGTGCAGTAGCCGCTCCGGGCCACCGCAGCCTCGACCTGCTGGGCTCCGGCGATCTTCCGCCTCAGCTTTCCAAGTAGCCAGAATTACAGGCGCGCGCTACCACGCCCGGCTGATTTTTTGTTTTATTGGTGCCCAGGTGGGTCTTGAACCCGCGGGCTCAAGTAATCCACTCACCTCAGCCTCCCAAAGGCGCGAGATTACAGGCTGAGCCACCGAGCCCGGCTTCAATGTTTGCTATTGATGGCCTTGTCGAAGATGAGTTGGTTGAGGGACCGTGTTTTTATTTTTGACACCTCTGTCCTATTCCATTGGTCTATATACCTATTCTTATACCATTTTGGTTACTGTAGCCTTGTAATATTGTTTAAAGTCTGGAAGCATGGTTCCTCCAACTTTGTTCCTTTTCTGAAGATTGCATTGGCTATTTGTGCTCTTTTTTTTCACTTCCATATGAATTTCTGTATTGTTGTTTTTAGGTCTGTGAAGAATGATGTTGGCAATTTGATGGGTATTGCATTGAATCTGTAGATTGCCTTGGGTAGGATGGACATCTTGGCAATATTGATTCTTCCAATCTATGAGCCTGGGATGTTTTTCTGTTTGTTTGTATCATCTTTGATATCTTTGAGCATTGTAAGAATGACTGACATTAACAATTCAGCAAACAAGTACCTGTCTAAGTAGCTAGCTGTTTTACATTTAATAAACTCAGTCTCAATCTGAAACATACCAACAAACATATAGAACACATAACACATAGAAAAGATATGAAAAGCATGTGAGAAAATGACAGCAGAGACCAGACTCTACATTGAGGACTGCTTACCTAATCCTGCTGCTGCATTTGAGACCCAAACTCTATGGTGTCTACATGGTGCCTTCATATCTAGGCAACAATATTTGAAGCATTTTATCTCTCTCTGTGTATGTATGCCTGTGTATAATTGGATTTGTGATATTTTAAATGTGTATAATTCGTGAAGAGTGTGGTTTCCAAATTGTATAGTGATAACTACTGTTGCTTAAAACACTGGTTCATGCCCATATGTAATGATCCCTTAAGGATATATGTTAATTTTGTTGTCAGTCTCTAGTTTCTTCACCAAAATCTTAGAATAAATCTTAGCTAATATAACTGAAGGAAGAGATCTGTTTTGAACTGTATTTAATTTTCTTCTTATTGTGTATCCCACATAGTTGTGTTGTATTTAATAGCAACCACCTCTTTTAGAGTCTTATTAGAGGTCAAATGTCCCTAATATTTGTTTATGGATTTGCTTAAAATACGTACTTTTAGTACAGAGTTTTAAAAAATTGATTTCTCAGGATTACTTGCTTCCTTCCAATCCAGTTTTCAAAATGCTGGCTTTCTGCTTTTTATTCCCCCTACAAGATTGGCTACAAGAAACTTCAGCTCTTGTCTTTAAGTCATCTCTCTCTTCTATTGGCAAGTTGGATTTTCTCTTCCTTGATTGACACCCTCTACAAACTGAAGAGTAATGTTGCATTTAAAAACATGATTTGGTGAAAAAGTCATTTCTCCTTAAAGTCAACATTCAAAAGATATCTCTCTGCCACTTAGTATTATTAAGCAGCTAATGAACACTATAGCTTACTCAATCCTCTCTTGCCCTATGTCATTTAGGATAATAATGTTGAGACATCTAAACTAAGAGAAGTTACACTAGCTTTTAAACATTGTAGTCAATGTTTAATTTTTCAGATGCACACAATGAATTAAAGAAACTAGAAATTCTGGAACTTCATTCACATCAGTGAGATATTATACACACAGAGAAGTTATAAAGGAAATAACTTCTCTGTTGGCAGGGACATATAGTTTGAAAAGTCTGTATCTAGGTGCTGACTTCATGTACTTAGTTTTTAATATTTTTGGCACTGGTTTCTATTCCCAATTAGCATCTGTGTCAATGGCAAAAATAAAATAAGAGGGGAGTAAAATTCACTGAAAAATGGGTTGCAAAACTAAGGATAATTGAGAGCTCCTTCAACTTAAGAAATGATATCTACAGACAAACCTACAGTTACTTAATGGTGAGGAAAAGAAACTTTCTCATTAAGATCATGAAAAAGCAGGAATAATCACTCTTACCACTCCCTTTTAATATCACACTGGACTTCTTAGCCAATGTAAAGTTATGGTCTGAATATTTTTCTCTCTCCAAAATGCGTAAGTTAACATTCTAATCTTCAACATAATGGTATTGGGAGGTAGAGCCTTTCAGAAGTGATTAGGGCATGAGGACCAAGCTGTAAAAATGTGAGTAGTGCTTTTTCAAAATATGCCCAAGAGGCCTGGTTCAGTGGCTCAACCTGTAATCTCAGCACTTTGGGAGACCCAGGCGAGTGGATTGCCTGAGCTCACAGATTTGAGACCAGTCCGGGCAACTTGGAGAAACCTTGTCTCTACAATAAATAGAAAATTAGCCTAGTGTGGTAGTGCATGCCTGTAGTTCTGGCTACTTGAAAAGCTGAGGCAGAAGGATCACTGGAACCCAGCAGGTAGATGCTGGGGTGGCCGTGAGCATGCCACTGCACTCCAGTCTGGGCGATGGAGTGAGATTCCAACTAAACAAGAAAAATATCTCCCTATCTATCTATCTATCTATCTATCTATCTATCTATCTATCTATCTATCTGCCCAAGGAAGCTTATTTGCTTCTTCTATTATGTGAGGACACAGTAAAAAGATGACTCTCCATGAATCATTAAGTGGGCCCTCTCCAAACACTGAATTTTCTGGCACCTTGATCTTGGACTTCATAACCTCTACAATATACTTCTAATGTTTATAAGCTATCCAGTTTATGGTATTTTGTTATAGCAGCCTGAATGAACTAAGACATGCAATATGACAAGAAAATAACATAAAAATATACATATTAGAAAAGGAGAAATAAAAGTATTTTTGTTCACAGATGCCATGATTGTCTTTGGATAAAATTCTAAAGAATCTATAAAATAACACCTGCAAGTAATAAGTGATTTTGCAAGATGATATAAGACATAATTCATATATAAAATTCAATCACTTTTCTATATATAAACAATAAAGTTTGATATTTAAAAACAATACCACTTACATTAACACCAAAAGTAAAAAACTTGCATATAATTCTAACAAAATAGGAACAAAGTGTACATGAGGAAAACTACAAAATTCTGATGAAAGAAATCAAATAAGAATAAATGGAGAAATATTCCATGTTCATTGATAAAAAGACTTAGTATTAGTCTTGTCAGTTCTTCCCAACTTAATCTATAGGTTCAATGCAATCCAAATAAAAATCCCAGCAGGTTCTTTGTGGATATGACAAACTGATGCCAATGTTTACATGGAGAGGCAAAAGATTCAGAATAATCATAACAATATTGCAAGAAAAGAGCAAAGTTAGACTGCTACTACCTGACTTCAAGACTTTACTATAAAGCTAAAAAAGATTGTGTGATATTGGAAAAAGAATAAATAGATCAATGGAGCAAAATTCAGAGCCCAGAAATAGAGCCATAAAAATATTATCAACTGATCTTTGATAAAAGCAAAAGCAAGAAAAAGACAATCTTTTCAACAAATGGTGGCAGAACAACTGGAGAGTCATAGGCAAAAATTTAACAATCTAGACACAGATCTTACACTCCTCACAAAATTAATTCAAAATGAATTGTATGCTAGGAATGGTGGCTCATGCTTGTAATGCCAGTACATTGGGAGGAGGCCAAGGGGGGAAGGTTGTCAGAGCCCAGGAGTTTGAGACTATCCTAGGTGATATAGAGAGACTCCATCTCTAGTTAAAAGTGAAAAATTTAGTTGGGTCTTGTAGTTCATGCCTGTAATCCCAACTACTTGGAATGCTGAGGCAGAAGGATCATCTGAGTCCAACACGTGAAGACAACAGTGAGCCCAGATCATGCCATTGCATACCAACCTGGATGATAGAATGAGACTCCAATACAAAACAGAAATAATTATATGCCTAAATTCAAAATTAAAAAGTATTTAACACCTAGAAGATAAACACAGGGAAAAAAAATCCAGTTGACCTTTGGTGTTCAGATGACTTTTCACATACTAAAATCACAATCAACGAAAATGTTATGATAAGTTGGACCTCATTATACTTAAAACCTTCTGCTTTGTGAAATATATTTTGAAGAAAATGAAAAGATAAGCTACAGACTGGATAAAAATCTTTGCAAAAGATATATCTGAAAAAAGGATTAGTATCCTGAAATAAAGAGTAAGAAAGATAATGACACAATCTTAAAAATGAACAAAAGACTTGAATAGACACCTTACCAAAGAAGATATACAGGTGTCAAATAAGCATATGAAAAAATACTCAACATTACATGGCTCACAAATACTCACATCAATGGAATTGAAAGTTTAAAAAACAATTAAATACCACTATACACTGATTATAATGGCAAAAACACAAAACAACACCAAATGCTTGTGAGGATATGGAGCAACAGGAAATTTTATTCATTGCTGCTAAGAATGCAGAAACCAGCGGGCTCAGTGGCTCAGCCTGTAGTCCTGCGCCTTTGGGAGGCTGAGGTGAGTGGATTGCCTGAGACCGCGGGTTCAAGACCCGCCTGGGCATCTTGGTGAGACCTCATCTCTACAATAAATCAAAAAATCAGTCAGGCATGGTAGCGCGCGCCTGTAATTCCTGCTACTTGGAAGGCTGAGGTGGAAGGATCGCCGGAGCCCAGCAGATCGAGGCTGCGGTGGCCGCGAGCGGCCACTGCACTCCAGTCTCGGCGACAGAGTGAGATTCTAACTAAAAAAAAAAAAAAAAAAAAGAATGCAGAATCCTACACTACTTTAGAAGACATATTAGCAGTTTCTTATACAATTGCACATACTCTTACCTTATGATTTTCCATTTGCCTCTTTGCTTTACTCAAATAATTTGAAAATTATATTGACCCCAAAACCTGTACATAACTGTTTGTAGCAGTTTTATTAATAATTACCAAAGCATGAAAGCACCCAAGATATGCTAGTATAGGTGAGTGGATATATAAATTATGGTGTATTCAAACAATGAAATATTATTCAATGCTAAAAGGAAAAATAAATGAACTATCAAACCATGAAAAGACATGAAAAGAAACTTAGATGCCAATTCCTAAGTGAAAGAAGCCAATCTGAAAAGATTACATAATGTATGATTTCTTATATACTACATTCTTCAAGAAAACAAAACTAGAGACAGTAAAAAGATCAGCAAGTCAGGGGTTGAGGGAAGAAGAGTTGAATAGATTTAGCACAAATTTTGGGGGCAGTATTTTGTAAGATATAGTTATGGCAGATATACATCATTATATTTTGTCATAACCCATAGAATTTACAAGAGTAATAATGAAGCTCAATGTAAATTATGGACTTTGTGTTATAATGATGTGTCAGTGTTGGTTCATTAATTGTGACAAATGTAACTGAGAATTTTTGACAGTGGGAGAGACTGGGGATGTATAGGTCTGGGTGTGTATGGGAACTCTACCTTCTGCTAGACTTTGCTGTGAAACTAAAACTGTTCTAAAAAATAAAGTCTATTAAGAATATTTTTAAAATGACAGCAATTTAGCCTGTGTTCTAGTTAATTTCTGCTGTATATCAAACCACCTTAAACTTAGTGATTTAAAACAATTGTTTTAGTGAATACCATGACAAATAAATCTAGAAATATGAGCAAAATGAGCTAGGAAATCAAGACAGTGACTAATTGATGTATGCCATTGAAATGGAAGTGTTAATCTGATTAAGTTTGTGGAAATTTCTCTGTCCTGTATGTTTTTGGTTGTTTTATTTTTGTTATTATTTTTTTTTCCTTGAAACTGAAGGCTATGGTAGCTGAAGGCCCACAGTCTTGTAATTTAATCTTCACTGGCTACCTTATAAATGACATTTATAAGTCACCACGGTAAGGGTTCCTTTTATTGGTTTTCAGAAACTTGGAGCAGCTTCTGTTCAATTTGAATGGATTGAGACAACTGGATTTGTGCAAATGCCCGAATTTCATAGGACATATGTTTTGACTGCAGTCAGAGGCCCCAAAAGTCCATCCTTGGATTATGCCAGTGCCATCACATAGGGCAAAAAGTTTCAGTTTTGCAAGATGAATAGATTCTACAGCTCTGCTTTACAATATTGTGCCTGGAGTTGATAATATTGTATTGTACACTTAAAATTTTGTTAAGAGGATAGATTTCATGTTAAATGTTCTTACCATAATAAACTATAAAAAAATTGAAAATATAACTAGGTCAAAATGCTTTGCTTCAATAAAAATATTCTGTGCCATTCCAAAATAGCAGTAGATTGTGATTTAAAATTTATTTTCTATATCAAATGTAGCTATAAATATTACATATTTTAATAAAATTACCTCAGTTCTAATCTACTATTTACTATATCTTTGAACGTGTATCTACATATAATGTTTTGTCTATTATAAAGTCAGTCTTATTCTTCATTTTAAGGAATAACCTGAATATTCTTAAACTTTGGTTTTAGTAATATATTCTAGAAAAAACCTGTCTAATTATTCAGATGCCCCTTTATTTTTATTATAGTTGGATTCAAGTCACAGATTAATTTAATCAGATTGAATTTCTTTATTACATTAAGTCTCCTTATCTTTGAATGACACATCTCTTTAATGTCACAAAATAAGCAGACTCTAAGTGACAAATGTGTGTGCAGGAAGTTTATTGGAAAGTATCTGGTGATCAAAACATTGGAGGAAGGAAGGAAGCATATTAGATTGTGGGAGAAGATGCATTGCAGTGGAGTTGCATCAAAAGCCTTGGGTAATTCTGCAGGGGTGTTCTGAATTTACAATGGTTTTACAGAGTTGTCCTGAGTTGGAGAGTGGGTTTGATCTCAGATAGTGAATGCCTCTTTTCCCAAAAAAGGAGGAATGGGAATGTAAACTTCAATCAAGCCTAAGTGCAGTAGAGGGACACAGGTGAGCGATATTTTCCACTTAAAATTCTAGTAGCTAAGAAATGAGTGATTTGATTCTACAGAAGGGAATATGGGCACTACACTACAGCACTATTTGGTTTGCACCTTGAACTGATAAGATACAGTTGTTTTATGTAAGATCTGAGGATAGATTCTCCAGGATTTTGTTCATCCTATTATTCTGGGGTATACTTGAAAAAGGAATAACTTGTGGAATGAAAGAACTAAAAGACCACTTAAGCTAATATCAAGGACTTGACTGATGCTCATATCTCCTTCTATCATCACCCATTATAAATTCCCCTCAAGCGTATCAAAAAGTCAAAAAACCGCCAGGCCCGGTGGCTCAGTCTGTAATCCCGCGCCTTTGGGAGGCTGAGGTGAGTGGATTGCCTGAG